>NC_067482.1:64473789-64773789 GCF_947179515.1 Apodemus sylvaticus | reverse complement strand
AAGGATTATAGGCATAGAGGAGAGTGAAGATTTACAACTTAAAGGGCCAGCAAATATCTTCAATAAAATTATGGAAGAAAACTTCCCTAACCTAAAGAGAGAGATGCCCATGAATATACAAGAAGCCTACAGAACTCCAAACAGACTGGACCAGAACAGAAATACTTCCCGTCACATAATAATCAAAACACCAAATGTTCTAAACAAAGAAAGAATACTAAAGGCAGTAAGAGAAAAAGGCCAAGTAACATATAAAGGAAGACCTATCAGAATCACAGCAGACTTTTCACCTGAGACTATGAAGGCTAGAAGGTCCTGGGCAGATCTCATGCAGACTCTAAGAGAACACAAATGCCAACCAAAACTACTATATCCAGCAAAGCTCTCAATCACCATAGATGGAGAAACTAAGATATTTCATGACAAAACCAAGTTTACCCAATATCTATCCACAAACCCGGCCCTAAAAAGGATAATAGGAGGACAACACCAATACAAGGAGGGAAACTTCACCCTGGAAAAAGCAAGATAGTAACCTTTCATCAAACCCAAAAGAAGTTAAGCATTCAAATTTAAAAAAATAACGTCAAAAATGATAGGAAGCAACAATCACTATTCCTTAATATCTCTTAACATCAATGGACTCAATGCCCCAATAAAAAGACACAGACTAACTGAATGGATACGTAAACAGGACCCTACATTTTGCTGCTTACAGGAAACACACCTCAGGGTCAAAGACAAACACTACCTTAGAGTAAAAGGCTGGAAGACAATTTTACAAGCAAATGGTCTCAGGAAACAAGCTGGAGTAGCCATTTTAATATCAGATAAAATTGACTTTCAACCCAAAGTCATCAAAAGAGACCCTGAGGGACACTTCTTGCTGGTCAAAGGAAAAATACAAAAAGAAGAACTGACAATCCTGAACATCTATGCCCCAAATGCAAGGGCACCCTCTTTTGTAAAAGAAACTTTATTAAAACTAAAAGCACACATTGCACCTAACACAATAATTGTGGGTGACTTCAACACTGCACTTTCCTCAATGGACCGATCAGGAAAACAGAAACTAAACAGGGACACAATGAAACTAATTGAAGCTTTGGACCAATTAGATTTAACAGATATATATAGAACATTCTATCCTAAAACAAAAGAATATACCTTTTTCTCAGCACCTCATGGTACCTTCTCCAAAATCGACCATATAATTGGTCACAAGACAGACCTCAACAAATATAAGAAGATCGAACTAATCCCATGCCTCCTATCTGATCACTATGGAGTAAAAGTGGTCTTCAATAGCAACAGAAACAACAGAAAGCCCACATACACGTGGAAACTGAACAATACTCTACTCAATGATACCTTGGTCAAGGAAGAAATAAAGAAAGAAATTAAAGACTTTTTAGAACACAATGAAAATGAAAACACAACATACCCAAATCTATGGGACACAATGAAAGCAGTGCTAAGAGGAAAACTCATAGCCCTGAGTGCCTCCAAAAAGAAAATGGAGAGAGCATACATTACCAGCTTAATGACACACCTGAAAGCCCTGGAACAAAAAGAAGCTATTTCGCCCAGGAGGAGTAGAAGGCAGGAAATCATCAAACTCAGGGCCGAAATCAATCAAGTAGAAACAAAGAGAACCATACAAAAAATCAACAATACCAGGAGCTGGTTCTTTGAGAAAATCAACAAGATAGATAAACCCTTAGCCAGAATGACCAAAGGGCACAGAGAAAGTATCCAAATTAACAAACTTAGAAATGAAAAGGGAGATATAACAACGGAAACTGAGGAAATCCAAAAAATCATCAGATCCTACTACAAGAGCCTATACTCAACACAACTGGAGAATCTGGAGGAAATGGACAATTTCCTTGACAGATACCAAATACCAAAATTAAATCAGGACCAACTAGACCATCTAAACAGTCCCATAATGCCTAAAGAAATAGAAGGAGTCATAGAAAGTCTTCCAACCAAAAAAAGCACAGGACCAGATGGCTTCAGTGCAGAATTCTACCAGACCTTCAAAGAAGAGTTAACACCAATACTCTTCAAACTATTCCACAAAATAGAAACAGAAGGAACACTACCCAATTCCTTCTACGAAGCCACAATTACGCTGATACCAAAGCCACACAAAGATCCAACAAAGAAAGAGAACTTCAGACCAATCTCCCTTATGAACATCGATGCAAAAATACTCAATAAAATTCTTGCCAACCGAATCCAAGAACACATCAAAACGATCATCCACCATGATCAAGTAGGCTTTATCCCAGGAATGCAGGGTTGGTTCAATATACGGAAATCCATCAATACAATCCACTACATAAACAAACTCAAAGAACAAAACCACATGGTCATTTCATTGGATGCTGAAAAAGCATTTGACAAAATTCAGCATCCCTTCATGCTTAAAGTCTTGGAGAGAACAGGAATTCAAGGCCCATACCTAAACATAGTAAAAGCAATATACAGCAAACCGGTAGCCAGCATCAAACTAAATGGAGAGAAACTTGAAGCAATCCCACTGAAATCAGGGACCAGACAAGGCTGCCCCCTTTCTCCTTATCTTTTCAATATTGTACTTGAGGTACTAGCTCGGGCAATTCGACAACATAAGGAGGTCAAAGGGATACAAATTGGAAAGGAAGAAGTCAAACTATCATTATTTGCAGACGACATGATCGTCTACCTAAATGACCCAAAGAACTCCACTAGAGAGCTCCTACAGCTGATAAACAACTTCAGCAAAGTGGCAGGTTATAAAGTCAACTCAAGCAAATCAGTGGCCTTCCTATACTCAAAGGATAAGCAGGCTGAGAAAGAGATTAGGGAAATGACCCCCTTCACAATAGCCACAAACAGTATAAAGTATCTTGGGGTGACTCTTACCAAACATGTGAAAGATCTGTATGACAAGAACTTCAAGACTCTGAAGAAGGAAATGGAAGAAGACCTCAAAAAATGGGAAAACCTCCCATGCTCATGGATCGGCAGAATCAATATAGTTAAAATGGCCATTTTGCCTAAAGCACTATACAGATTCAATGCAATACCCATCAAAATCCCAACTCAATTCTTCACAGAGCTAGAAAGAGCAATTATCAAATTCATCTGGAACAACAAAAAACCCAGGATAGCTAAAACTATTCTCAGCAACAAAAGGAAATCTGGGGGAATCAGTATCCCTGACCTCAAGCAATACTACAGAGCAATAGTGTTAAAAACTGCATGGTATTGGTACAGTGACAGGCAGGAGGATCAATGGAACAGGATTGAAGATCCAGAAATGAACCCACACACCTATGGCCACTTGATCCTCGACAAAGAGGCTGAAAACATCCAATGGAAAAAAGATAGCCTTTTCAACAAATGGTGCTGGTTCAACTGGAGGTCAGCATGCAGAAGAATGCGAATTGATCCATCCTTGTCTCCTTGTACTAAGCTCAAATCCAAATGGATCAAGGACCTCCACATAAAGCCAGACACTCTGAAGCTAATAGAAAAAAAACTGGGGAAGACCCTTGAGGACATCGGTACAGGGAGAAAGTTTCTGAACAGAACACCAATAGCGTATGCTCTAAGAGCAAGAATTGACAAATGGGACCTCATAAAATTACAAAGTTTCTGTAAGGCAAAGGACACCATCAAGAGGACAAATCGGCAACCAACAAATTGGGAAAAGATCTTCACCAATCCTACATCAGATAGAGGGCTAATATCCAATATATATAAAGAACTCAAGAAGTTAGACTCCAGAAAACCAAACAACCCTATTAAAAAATGGGGTACAGAGTTAAACAAAGAATTCTCACCTGAAGAACTTCGGATGGCGGAGAAGCATCTTAAAAAATGCTCAACTTCATTAGTCATTAGGGAAATGCAAATCAAAACAACCCTAAGATTTCATCTTACACCAGTCAGAATGGCTAAGATTAAAAATT
The DNA here is from genome assembly GCF_947179515.1 of Apodemus sylvaticus. Classification (NCBI taxonomy): domain Eukaryota; kingdom Metazoa; phylum Chordata; class Mammalia; order Rodentia; family Muridae; genus Apodemus; species Apodemus sylvaticus. The sequence goes on along the minus strand of NC_067482.1, from coordinate 64,769,824 downwards.
CAGGAGACAGCAGGTGTTGGAGAGGGTGTGGAGAAAGAGGAACACTCCTCCACTGCTGGTGGGGTTGCAAATTGGTACAACCACTCTGGAAAGCAGTCTGGCGGTTCCTCCGAAAACTGGGCACCTTACTTCCAGAAGATCCTGCTATACCACTCCTGGGCATATACCCAGAAGACTCCCCACCATGTAATAAGGATACATGTTCTACTATGTTCATAGCAGCCCTATTTGTAATTGCCAGATGCTGGAAAGAACCCAGGTATCCCTCAACAGAAGAGTGGATGCAAAAAATGTGGTATATCTACACAATGGAGTACTATTCAGCCATTAGAAACAATGAATTCATGAAATTCTTAGGCAAATGGATGGAGCTAGAGAATATCATACTAAGTGAGGTAACCCAGACTCAAAAGGTGAATCATGGTATGCACTCACTAATAAGTGGATATTAACCTAGAAAACTGGAATACCCAAAACATAATCCACACATCAAATGAGGTACAAGAAGAAAGGAGGAGTGGCCCCTGGTTCTGGAAAGACTCAGTGAAACAGTATTCAGCAAAACCAGAACGGGGAAGTGGGAAGGGGTGGGTGGGAGGACAGGGGAAGAGAAGGGGGCTTGCGGGACTTTCGGGGAGTGGGGGGGCTAGAAAAGGGGAAATCATTTGAAATGTAAATAAATTATATCGAATAATAAAAAAAAAAATAAGAAAAGGAAAAAAAAAAAAAAAAAAAAAAAAAAAAAGAAATCAAGGCAGCATGGCACCATGTGAACCCAATTCTCCCACAACAGCAAGTCCTGGATACCCCAACACATCGGAAAAGCAAGATTTGTATTTAAAATCACAGTTCATGATGCTGATAGAGGGCTTCAAGAAGGATATAAATAACTCCTTTAAAGAAATACAGGAAAACATAAGTAAACAGGGAGAAGCCCTTAAAAAATTACAGGAAAGCACAACCAAACAGGTGAGGGAATTGAACAAAATCATCCAGGATCTAAAAATGGAGGTAGAAACAATAAAGAAATCACAAAGGGAAACAACTCTGGACATAGAAAACTTAGGAAAGAAGTCAGGAGTCATGGATACAAGCATCAATAACAGAATACATGAGATAGAAGAGAGAATCTCAGATGCAGAAGATAACCTTAGAAAACATTGACACAACAGTCAAAGAAAATGCAAAATGTGATAAGCTCCTGACCCAAAACTTCCAGGAAATCCAGGACACAATGAGAAGACCAAACCTAAGGATTATAGGTATAGAAGAGAGTGAAGATTTCCAGCTTAAAGTCCAGTAAATGTCTTCAAAAAAAGATAGAAGAATACTTCCCTAACCTAAAGAAAGAGATGCCCATGAACACACAAGAAGCCTATAGAACTCCAATTAGATTGGACTAGAAAAGAGATCCCTCCCATCACATAATAATTAAAACACCAAATGCACTAAACAAAGAATGAATATTAAAAGCAGTAAGGGAAAAAGGTCATGTAACTTATAAAGGCAGACCTATCAGAATCACACGAGACATCTAGCCAGAGACTATGAAAGCCAGAAGATTCTGGGCAGATCTCATACAGATCCTAAGGCCACAAATGCCAACCCAGGCTACAATACCCAGCATAACTCTCAATTACCATAGATGGAGAAACCAACTCCATGACAAAAACAAATTTACACAATATCTTTCCACAAATCTATCCCTTCAAAGGATAATGAATGGAAAACACCAGTGAAAGGAGGGAAACTATACACTAGAAAAAGCAGGACATTTTTTTTTAACAAACCAAAAAGAAGAGAGACACACAAACATAACTCCACCTCTAATAACAAAAATAATAGGAAGCAACAATTGCTTCTCCTTAATATCTCTTAATATCCATGGACTCAATTCTCCAATAAAAAGACATAGACTAACAGACTGGATGCATAAACAGGACCCAACATTTTGCTGCATATAGGAAACACACTTCAGGCACAAAGACACTACATCAGAGTAAAAGGCTGGAAAAACAATTTTCCAAGCAAATGGTCCCTAGAAACAAGCTAGTGTAGCCATTCTAAGACAGAATAAAATTGACTTTCAACCTATAGTAGTCAAAAAGATAAGGGAGGTCACCATACTCATCAAAGGAAAAATCTACCAAGATGAACTCTCAATTCTGAACATATATGCTCCAAGTACAAGGGCACTCACATTCATAATAGAAACTTTACTAAAGCTCAAAGCACACATTGCACCCTACACAATAATAGTGGGAGACTTAAACATCCCATTCATCAAAGAACAGCTCAGGGAAACACAAACTAAACAGAGACACAGTGTAACTAACAGAAGTTATGAACCACATGGATCTAACAGATATTTATAGACCATTTCATCCTAAAGCAGAATTATCAAATGAGACCTCATAAAATTGCAAAGCTTCTGTATGGCAAAGGACACTGTTAATAGGACAAAATGGCAACCAATAAGTTGGGAAAAGATCTTTACCAATACCACATCTGATAGAGGGCAGATATCCAATATATTCAAAGCAGTCAAGAAGTTAGACTCCAGAGAACCAAATAATCCTATTGAAAATAGGGTACAGAGATAAACACCTAAAGAAAGGTTCAGTATCCTTGGTTATCATGGAAATGCAAATCAAAACCACCCTTAGACTCCACCTCACACCAGTCAGAATGGCTAAATGAACATTTCATTAGATGCTGAAAAAGCATTTGACAAGATTGAGCATCCTTTAATACTAAAAGTCTTGGGAAGAAAAGGAATTCAAGGCCCATACCTAAACATTGTAGAAGCAATATACAGCAATCCAGTAGCCAACATCAAATTAAATGGAGATAAACTTAAAGCAATCCCACTGAATCACGGACTAGAAAAGGCTGCCCCCTCTCTCCAAATCTTCTCAATATAGTACTTGAAGTTCTAGCTAGAGCAATTGTACTGGCTAGTTTTGTGTGTCAACTTGACACAGGCTGGAGTTATCACAAAGAAAGGAGCTTCAGTTGGGGAAGTGCCTCCAGGAGATCCAGCTGTGGGGCATTTTCTCAATTAGTGATCAAGTGGGGAAGGCCCCTTGTGGGTGGTACCACCTTTGGGCTGGTGCTCTTGGGTTCTATAAGAGAGCAGGCTGAGCAAGCCAGGGAAAGCAAGCCAGTAAGAAACATCCCTCCATGGCCTCTGCATCAGCTCCTGCTTCCTGACCTGCTTTAGTTCCAGTCCTGACTTCCTTTAGTGATGAACTGCAACATGGAAATGTAAGCTCAATAAACCCTTTCCTCCTCAACTTGCTTCTTGGTCATGATGTTTGTGCAGGAATAGAAACTCTGACTAAGACAGCAATTAAACAACATAAGGAGGTCAAAGGGATACAAATTGGAAGGGAAGAAGTCAAATTATCACTATTTGCAGATGGTAGGATAGTATACTTAAGTGACCCAAAAAACTCCACCAGAGAACTCCTACAGCTGATAACTTCAGCAAAGTGGCTGGTTACAAAATCAACTCAAGCAAATCAGTAGCCTTTCTTTACTCAAAGGATAAGCAGACTGAGAAAGAAATTAGGGAAATGACACCCTTCACAATAGCCACAAACAATATAAAGTATCTTGGCATGACTCTAACCAAACAAGTGAAAGACCTATATGACAAGAACTTCAGATCTCTGAAGAAGGAAATCAAAGAAAACCTCAGAAAATGGAAATATCTTCCATACTAGTGGATTGGCAGGATTAATATAGTTAAAATAGCCATCTTGCCAAAAGCAATCCACAGATTCAATGCAATCCCCATCAAAATCCCAATTCAGTTCTTCATAGAGTTAGAAAGAGCAATTCTCAAGTTTATGTGGAATAACAAAAAACCCAGGATAGCTAAAACTATTCTTAACAGTAAAAGAACTTCTGGGGGAATCAGTATCCCAGACCTCAAACATTACTACAGAGCAAGAGTGATAAAAACTGCATGGTATTGGCACAGTGACAGCAAGTGAATCAGTGGAATAGGACTGAAGACCCAGAAATGAACCCATACACTTATGGTCACTTGATCTTCAACAAAGGAGCTGAAAACATCTAGTGGAAAAAAAGATAGTCTTTTCAACAAATGGTGCTGGTTCAATTGGAGGTCAGCATGCAGAAGAATGTGAATTGATCCATTCTTATCTCCTTGTACTAAGATCAACTCCAAGTGGATCAAGGACCTCCACATAAAACCTGACAAACTGAAACTAATAGAAAAGAAACTGGGGAATACCCATGAGGACATGGGCACAAGGGAAAAGTTCCTGAACAGAACACCAATAGCTTATGCTCTAAGATCAAGAATTGACAAATGGGACCTCATAAAATTACAAAGTTTCTGTAAGGCAAAGGACACTGTCAAAAGGACAAATGGGCAACCAACAAATTGGGAATACAGTTTCACCAATGCTACATCTGACAGAGGGCTAATATCCAATATGTACAAAGAACTCAAGAAGTTAGACACCAGAGAACCAAATAACCCTATTAAAAATGGGGTACAGAATTAAACAAAGAATTTTCACCTGAAGAACTTCAGATGGCTGAGAAGCACCCTAAGAAATCTTCAACATCATTAGTCATTAGGGAAATGCAAATCAAAACAACCCTGAGATTTCACCTCACACCAGTCAGAATGGCTAAGGTTAAAAACTCAGGAGACAGCAGGTGTTGGTGAGGATGTGGAGAAAGAGGAACACCCCATTCACTGCTGGTTGTATTGCAAGATGGTACAATCACTTTGGAAATCAGTCTGGCGGTTCCTCAGAAAAATGGACATGACACTTCCGGAGGACCCTGCTATACCTCTCCTGGGCATATACCCAGAGGATTCCCTGGCATGCAATAAGGACACATGCTCCACTATGTTCATAGAAGCCTTATTTATAATATCCAGAAGCTGGAAAGAACCCAGATGCCCCTCAGTGGATGAATGGATACAGAAAACGTGATATATTTACACAATGGAGTACCATTCAGCAATTAGAAACATTGAATTCATGAAATTCTTAGGCAAATGGTTGCAACTGGAAAATATCATTCTAAGTGAGGTATCCCAATCACAAAAGAATACACATAGAATGCAATCACTGATAAGTGAATGTTAATTAGCCCAGAAGCTCTGAATTCTCAAGACACAGTTAGCATATCAAATGATACCCAAGAAGAGGGAAAGAGAGGGTCCTGGTTCTGAAAAGAGTTGATCCAGCATTATAGGGGAATACCAGGACAGGGAAATGGAAGGGGGTGATAAGGGAAATGGGCGGAGGGAGGAGGGCTTATGAGACTGATAGGGAGGGGGAGACCAGGAAAGGGGAAACCATTGGAATGTAAACAAAGAATATAGAAAATAAAAAATATTCATTATGTATATATGAATATAAAATATATATAAAAATAAAAATATATACAATAAAAAGAAAATGGAAAAATCTTTCTTGCTCATGGATTGGCAGGATTAATATAGTAAAAATGGCCATCTTGCCAAAACCAATATACAGATTCAATGTAATCCCCATCAAAATCCCAATTCAGTTCTTCATAGAGTTAGAAAGAGTAATTCTCAAATTCATGTGGAATAACAAAAAACCTAGGATAGCTAAAACTATTCTCAACAGTAAAAGAACTTCTGGAGGAATCATTATCCTGGATCTCAAGCAGTACTACGGAGCAACAGTGTTAAAAACTGCATTTTATTGGTACAGTGACATGCAGGTAGATCAATGGAATAGAATTGAAGACCCAGAAATGAACCCACACACCTAGGGTCACTTGATCTTCAACAAAAGAGCTAAAACCATCCAGTAGAAAATAATAACCTTTTCAACAAATGGTGCTGGTTCAATTGGAGGTCAGCATGCAGAAGAATGAAAATTGATCCATTCTTATCTCCTTGTACTAAGCTCAACTCCAAATGGATCAAGGACCTCCACATAAAACCAGACATTCTGAAACTAATAGAAAAGAAACTGAGGAAGGGCATTGAGCACATGGGCACAGGGGAAAAGTTCCTGAACTTTAGCTTATGCTCTAAGATCAAGAATTATCTTATAATTATTATTATAAGTTATTGAACACCAATAGCTTATGCTCTAAGATCAAGAATTGACAAACTGGACCTCATAAATTACAAAGTTTCTATAAGGCAAAGGACAGTGTCAAAATAACAAAACTGCAACCAATAAATTGGGAAAATATCTTGATCAACCCTACATCTGACAGAGGGCTAATATCCACTATATTCAAAGAACTGAAGAAGTTAGACTCTAGAGAGCCAAATAACCCTATTAAAAATGGGGTACAGAGCCAAATAAAGAATTTGCACCTGAAGAACTTCGAATGGCTGAGAAGCACCTTAAGAAATGTTCATCATCATTAGTCATTAGGGAAATGCAAATCAAAACAACCCTGAGATTTCACCTCACACCAATCAGAATGGCTAAGATTAAAAACTCAGGGGACAGCAGGTATTGGCCAGGATGTGGAGAAAGAGGAACACTCTTCCACTCCTGGTGGGATTGCAAGCTGGTACAACTGGAAATCAGTCTGGTGGTTTCTCAGAAAACTGGGCATGACATTTCTGGAGGACCCTGCTATATCACTCTTGGGCATATACCCAGAGGATTCCCTGGAATACCATAAGGGCACATGCTCCACTATGTTCATAGCAGCCTTATTTATTTATAATAGCCAGAAGATGGAAAAAACCCAGATGTCCCTCAATGGAGGAATGGATACAGAAAATGTGGTATATTTACACAATGGAATACTACACAGCAATTAAAAACAATGAATTCATGACATTCTTAGACAAATGGTTGCAACTGGAAAATATCATCCTAAGTGAGGTAACTCATTCACAAAAGGACACACATGGAATGCAGTCATTGATAAGTGGATATTAGCTCAGAAGCTCTGAATACCCAAGATACTACTCACATATCAAATCATTCCCAAGAAGAAGGAAGGAGAGGACATTGATCCTGGAAAGGCTTGATGCAGCATTGTAGGGGATTACCAGGGCAGAGAAGTGGGAGGGGGTTAATTAGGGAATGGGTGGAGGGAAGAGGGCTTATGGGACTTATGGGGAGGGGGGGACCAGGAAAGGGAAAATCCTTTGGAATGTAAACAAAGAATATAGAAAAGAAAAAAAAAAGAAAAAAAGAAAAACTCAGGGGACAGTAGATGCTAGTGAGGATGTGGAGAAAGAGGAACACTCCTCCACTGCTGGTGGGATTGCAAGCTGGTACAACCACTCTGGAAATCAATTTGGTGGTTCCTCACAAAATACCTGAGGACCCAGCTATACCACTCCTGGGCATATACCCAGAAGATTCTCCTACATGCAATAAGGACACATGTCCACTCTGTTCATAGCTGCCTTATTTATAATAGCTAGAAGGTGGAAAGAACCCAGATGTCCTTCAACAGAGGAATGAATACAGAAAATGTGGTACATTTATACAATGGAATACTATTCCGCTATTTTTTTTAAATTTTATTCATTTTTTTCTTTTCTTTTTTTTATTCGATGTATTCTTTATTTACATTTCAAATGATTTCCCCTTTTCTGGGTCCCCACTCCCCGCAAGTCCCATAAGCCCTCTTCCCTCCCCCTGTTCCTCTATCTACTCCTTCCCACTTCACTGTTCTGGTATTCCCCTATACTGTTGCACTGAGTCTTTCCAGAACCAGGGGCCACTCCTCCGTTCTTTTTGGACCTCATTTAATGTGTGTATTATGTCTTGGGTATTCTTCCAAGTTTCTAGGTTAATATCCACTTATCAGTGAGTGCATACTATGATTGATCTTTTGAGACTGGGTTACCTCACTTAGTATGATGTTCTCCAGATCCATCCATTTGTCTAAGAATTTCATGAATTCATTGTTTCTAATGGTTGAATAGTACTCCATTGTATAAATATAACACATTTTTTGTATCCATTCCTCCGTTGAGGGATACCTGGGTTCTTTCCAGCTTCTGGCTACTACAAATAGGGCTGCTATGAACATAGTGGAGCATGTGTCCTTATTGCATGCTGGGGAATCCTCTGGGTATATGCCCAGGAGTCGTATAACAGGGTCCTCCAGAAGTGTCATGCCCAATTTTCTGAGGAACCTCCAGACTGATTTCCAAAGTGGTTGCACCATCTTACAATCCCACCAGCAGTGGAGGAGTGTTCCTCTTTCTCCACATCCTCGCCAGCACCTGCTATCTCCTGAGTTTTTGACCTTAGCCATTCTGACTGGTGTGAGGTGAAATCTCAGGGTTGTTTTGATTTGCATTTCCCTAATGATTAATGATATTGGACATTTCCTAAGGTGTTTCTCAGCCCTCCGAAGTTCTCCATGTGAAAATTCTTTGTTTAGCGCGGTACCCCACTTTTTAATGGGGTTATTTGGTTCTCTGGGTTCTATCTTCTTGAGTTCTTTGTATATATTAGATATTAGCCCTCTGTCAGATTAGGGTTGGTGAAGATCCTTCCCCAATCTCTTGGTTGATGTTTTATCCTTTTAACAGTGTCCTTTGCCTTATAGAAACTTTGTAGTTTTATGAGGATTAAAAACAATGAATTCATGAAATTCTTAGGCAAATGGGTGGAATTAGAAACTGTCATCCTGAGTGAGGTAATCCAATCACAAAAGAACACATGTGGTATGCACTCACTGATAAGTGAAGCCCAAAATCTCAGAATAAACAATATAAAATTCACAGACCACATGAAGCTCAAGAAGAAGGAAGACCAAAATGAGCATACTTTGATCCTTATTGGAAAGTGGATCAAAATACCCATAAATTTTAGTTATGGTTATCATATTTTTCTGATGTAGTGATGCATGTTATAATTAAAGATTTCTTTTTCTAATATTATATTTGATATACACTCTATATTATGATATCCCAATGGCTACTCTTTCTTTTTGTTACTATTTCCATGGTACTTTACTCTTGAGGTATGTTTTGAATCTAAGGTATTTATCTTGCAGTCATTAAATAATTGCTCATGTGCTTTGCTTTTGGAGTGCTTCCAAGGGTCAAACCCCAGGTTTAAACATGTATGCTCGCTGAGCACTTTATCATCCAGCCATAGTCCCATACCATGTGTTCCTTTAGGGTATGCCTTCATAAGCAGTGATTCTATTGTTAAAGTAGACCACTTTAATTGTTTTTCAATTTATGTTTTGACTTTTAGTAGTTAGCCTGTGGAATAAAACAAGCATTTCAACTTCTCACCACAATTTATTTCAGATGGGAACTGACGATTCTAGCCCTTTTCCTTCTTTTAGCCTGATTTCATGGTTTTATATTCATTGCATCTACTTCTGATATAAACTTGGTCATTGAATCATGGCTATAGTTGTTCTATGGTGTATTCTGCTTTTCTACATGTTAAAAAGGCAAATCTGCTATTCTTCATTTATTCCTGTGGACAAAGATTGATCTCTCTCAGTAAGTAATATTTCCTATGAACAGTGAAGTTGAAAAGGTGTCTCTTCAGTGATGAATCTCTTTTGCTAGAATATGTTAACAACTCAAAAATCTCGGCAAGTCTCCCTGAATTTACTTCTGTTTGGTCAATTCCAGTTTCCATGTGTATGTTCAGGGCATCCTGGTTGGTCAGATGTATGTAGAGGGGTTTGAAACCTTGGCTGTCTTCATGTCCATTGCCTTGTGAAGAGTACCATTCATTCTGTATGTACTACAGCTTAGGGCTAGTCAAGAAGAATCAGATATCTAACAGACAAAATACAGGGATCTATAGACAGCAGTAGATAAGAGTGTCCCCATGATAGAATGCTCACAGTTTTATCATTTAAATTTAAATCTCAGCAGATGAGCTCAAGTTATCATGTATAAGAGTTTTCTAGAGAATGGAGTTTCTAATTTTTTTTCTAAGTAGGAAAGGACTTAACTGTGTTCTCTACTTAGCTCTAGACTAAAGCCTTATTAAAGAACGTATGAATAGTGTTCAATTCAAGAAATTCTTAGACAAATGGATGGAGCTGGAGAACATCATACTAAGTGAGGTCACCCAGTCTCAAAAGATCAATCACAGTATGCACTCACTAATAAGTGGATATTAGCCTAGAAAACTGGAATACCCAAAACATAATCCACACATCAAATGATGTCCAAGAAGAATGGAGGAGTGGCCCCTGGTTATGGAAAGACTCAGTGTAGCAATATAGGGCAATACCAGAACAGGGAAGTGGGAAGGGGTGGATGGGGGGAATAGGGGGAGGGAAGAGGGCTTACGGGACTTTCGGGGAGTGGGAAGCCAGCAAAGGGGAAATCATTTGAAATGTAAATAAAAGTATATCGAATAAAAAGAAGAAATCACAAAAAATAAGATGTAGTTCATTTCAAAAAAAGAATATTTGATAGATTTATTTGATGAAAAGAACTTATAATGCTTGACACAGAAAACAATCATAATTAGACCTGGTTTCTTCGGTAGGCAGTTCTCTGAGCATCATTTCTAGTTTGAACTTGTAATAGTGTCTAATCAGTCCCTCTGCCATCGTGTTGCTCTTTGTATCACCACATGAATACATTAATCTTAAGACACATCACAGAGAATGCCATTTCTTTGCTTAAAATCCTTCAGTGACACCTCATTGCCCACCAAATTAAGTAAACTGTATTTAGCATGATGCACTGGAAAGAATGCTGTCAAAATATCTGTGTGACCTCAGACAGCATTAGTTAAATGATCTGAGTCTCAGTTTATCTCATTGTTGAGCTTGGATATAAAGCCATCTGAAACAAAAGTATTCTCTATATCTTACATAAAACAGTGCCTTTATTTTAAAAAAAATTACCATGCACACAAAATCCTCAAGCTGATAATGTATGTCTAGATGATATATTTGCCAAAAGCATACTCAAATGAACTATCATATGTTGATCTGAAGTCCTCCAAAATTAAACTTTGACTTTTCCTTACCATAGCTTATAAAAGGCTCCTTACACAGGGCATTGCTAAATGCTCTTTCAGTTGTTCACTGCTGCTTAAACATTTAGAAATGTTTATGCCAGGGGTTTCCTAAGTGTTTATCCTGTGTTTATAATCAAGCTTCTTTTTAAATACTTTACAGCTTCTTTGCTTCCTTGTCTTTGCTCGGGATGTTTCTGTTTCTAATGTATGCATTTGCTTGCGACTGGCTAAGCTTTTAAATATTACTCATCACTTAAGCCCATCCAACATGGTATCTCTGATAGCTACATCTAATTTTCTGATGTAAAAGCAACATTGCCAGTCAATGAACATCTATAGTATGCAGGGAAAGTGGCACACTCAAGATGATGGAGAAACGATAGGGTTTCTTCCAGGCAAATAAGGCTGAGAATGGGGCATGTAGCTGACATTACAGAATGCTCAAAGGGACATTCCAGAAGATAGATGAAGTATAGCGCACATGGAGAAGGCAAAGGCAATATAGAGAGATAGGCAGAACATTGGCCTGACAGTTGTGCTAAGGAATTTCAATTTTATCTGGAGCCAGTGGCAAAGCAGAGAAGTGATATCATATCTGTGGCTGAGGAGACTAGTTGATACCGAGTGGGAGTTCGTATGAAAAGATATAGCTAGGTATGTTGATATATGCTTGTAAACTCTGCACTAGGGCTATGAGTTCAAGGGTAATCTGGGCTGCATATCAAGACCCTGTCTAAAAAAAAATAATAAAAATCTAGGATTCCAGAGTTTAACTATTGATCTCCAATTGTCTATGTCAAGCCAATTAGCTTTTTTTTTTCCTATTCAATGATCCTACTTTTGACCTTCCCATTACTTTTCCTACACTTACATTATTTACTTTAAATTTTAATTTAATTTAATTTAAATTTTCTATCTCCTGAAGATGACTAGGCTTAAAAGTCACCTCTTGGATTTGAATTCCAAACAAGTATTTTCTCCTGACATCTTCTATGACCTATCAGTTAGAAATTTTATTTAGACAATTACAATGCAGATATTTCCTTCAATTGTGGGTTCACATAATAAAGGTTTATTTGTCATGTCCATATGGATGCAGTTTTAGGGTTTTACCATTTTTACAAGAGACTATGTCTTTTGCTATCATCCTCTGTCACTATCACTCAATATAACGGGGATTCTGTGGCTCTTAGCTTCATGTTTTCATTTTAAGTAGCAGAAAAGAGGTAATGGGAAATAATGCATGTTTTCAGGGAGGTCACATACTTATGGGGCTTCAAGCGAGATGGGGAAGGTAAACTTTTATCCTGAATGACATTGTATTCTGATAGAAATGAGGGATGTTTTCTCTGATTTTGTTTTAAATAAGGAAAAAGATAACTTGTGAGCATGTAAAATCGGCAGCCTGTCCTCTTTATGGGGCCATGGCTTTATGCAATAGACTAGATCTTTTGAAGAAGCATTCCCACTAGTACATGTTTGTTAATAAATGGTTCTGTCTACCAAATTTCATTTTCATTTAACTTTCTTCTTGTACTTAAGTATCGATTTTGATTGAAATAGTACTTATACTCTGTGTCTGGATAAGTGTACATCTGATTTCAAACCTGAAGATTCCTTGCCATTTCTATCCTTTCTTAATGTTTATCCCACTAAGAGAGCAAAGAAGCAAGAACTGCTATACAAACTGAATGCAAACCCTTTAACTACATTTGTAGAGACAAGTCTCAGTTCCTAGAGTGGGAATAAATTATTTTCTTTGCACAAATTTACTTAGAGATCTGACCAGATCTGTCCACTAGAAAAAAAAACCCTAGAAATATGAATATCTTGGCAAGAAGGAGAGGGCAGTGTATTCAATATTTAAAATGGTTTATTAAAAGACCATGCAGAATACATTTACTCACTGTTAGACTTCCTTGTAAGATCCAGAATCTCATACTATTTTTAATGGACACACCACAAGCTATTGCTCTTGGATCCTGCCAATTTTCCTGTTTTTAAAAACAGTTTTCCCTTTTACCTCCATGGGGCCTATCACAATTCCCATGTAAGTTCAGGGATTTGATTTACCTAGGGATACATCAGATTCTGGACTGTGGTGAATGTAGATTGTCATTCTTTTACAGAATGGTTTCATTGCTTGTTGGGTCTGATATTGCTTGGAGATACTAAGATGTTAGAACTCAGCTTTAAGAGGGGAGAAAAAGGGCCAAAACCAGAGGTAAGCAGAGGAGATTTCCAGAGACCCAGTAATACTGAATATTCCACTCATATGCTATTGATAGCATGATATTAATAGTATAATGATATAATGCTCATATGTTAATAATATTCTGAGCTATTATAAATTTCCCAAATAGTCAGAGCCAGTGAATTCTCATTCTGTTTTTGTTTGCTTATGCTAATTTGAATGCTTTGTTTCAATAATATTCATCCAGAAAAACTACAATGGTAAGTGGTGACAGTCATAGAAATAGAAGTAAACTTGAGTCATTTACCCTGAACTCTAGAAATAAGGCAACAAAAAAAAAACTCTCATGGTTATAAAAATGTGTAACCCAGGCTGGCTTCAAACTCAGAAGTCTCCTGCCTCTGCCTCCTTCAGCATATCCTACCAGCATGTTCCATCACATTTGATTTGATGTGCCAGGGTGGGTTGGTACAAGAGGAGAATGTAGTGGAGGGAGGGGCATGTGAAGGTGGGATGGGGATGCTCTGATTTGAATGTAAAGTGAATAAATTAAAAAATCCTTTTGGCTTTAATAAAGCTATCCTTTAACACCAGTTTGCCATGAAGGGTTAAACTTAAGAACTGTGCTTAAAAGGTTGGCATCTGTAATCACGTATGAGGGTAAACACAAAATGAGGCTTTTCACTCTAACATTTATCAACTCTTCATTTTGTTTTACTCCAACTTAGCATCTCTTCATAGTTTTCTTAAAAATTTTCCATTGTGTGAACAATTCAATGGACATTTATTTTCCTAGAACATAAACCAAAAGCACAGGTCTGAGGTGAAAGATTCAGTAGGTGTGCTTCCATTATCTGTCTCTGAGAAGTACCAATTTGATGGGAAAATGAAAAGTAATGTCTCAGACAGAGCACTTTGTAAGATGAAGTATATGAAGTCTGTGACTAAATAGGTATATTTGTCTTTGCTAAATATAGCTTAATAATACTGCAAGCCAAACTAGGGTGGAGGAAATGCAAAGACGTAGAATGCATACAGGTTTTATAAATAAAATAATATATGAGGAAACATTTAAGTTTTGAAATGCTACCCATTTTGCTCTTAGAGAGGAAAATGTAGACCTGGGAGGTTGAAGAGAGAATTCTGGTGGAGGGAAAAATTATAGTGACTTTAGGACATCAAAAAGAGAAGTAATTTCTGACTATGCCCAATTATTTTACTTTAATTATTATCCTAGTAATTAGAAATATGAGACTTAATAGAGAAAACATATTTCTAGACATATGAGTTATGGGCCTTGAGATGGTGAAGATTTGTGCTGGATTTATTGTACATCTTTTGAGATGCCTCCAGCTCCTTTTTAATTCATATCCATGGCTTTTTAATTCCTGAGCCTTTTGGAAAGGAAATCTTGGATGTCAGAAGAGAGCTGCAACTGTGAATTCTGTGGGTGCTCGGGTTAAAAAACCCCAACAACCTTTCAAGACTCAGCTCCCTAATTGGGATCGGTTCTGTGAAGTGAGTCACTGTGATCCCTGTCTCAGTTAATTATGCAAAAACATTTACATGCCTGGAGGGAAATTTATAGTTCCTGCTCAAACTTTTCCTGAAAATATGTTATGATGCTCTGAAAACAGCGTCAAGATATTAATTATAACCTAATTTTGTGGAGGTATGGAATCTGCCTTAAATTGATTGCACGTTAACATAAAAGGGTTGATTCCTGACATTATGCTATCCCACGATGCAACACATAATTCTTTGTTGGAATTCTACCGGGCCAAGTCATATCTGCAAAAGCTACTTCACTCTGGCTTGTAATACTAAGATCTAAGTTTTCAGTCTGACATCAGATGGCCTAGTTGTAGGAGTTAAGACATTAGCCTATGCCATGCCTGAGGGCAGCCTCAATGATGGCATATACAAAGTGCTTGCAGGAGGCACCATATTTGAGCCATGGAAGTCAAGTGTGATCCTCATTACTCCAAGCCACAAAGTGGTCAGGTGTTGAGCTAAGAATGTTTCTCCATGTCCAAGACTTGCTTGGATACTTGTGATACTCACTGATACTGTGATAGAGCAGGTAAGGCACCACTGAGGTGTATTCCACACTTTCCCATGCCTCAAGAAAGACTATGTCTACATTTTCCCAAAAGGTTGATGAGTATGTTATTTATTATTTTCTTTAAGGTAAATTCTGTAAGTTTTATGATGATATATTTTCATTTCATACAACCTTGAAATATTTTTTGCTCATTATCCTATTCTGCTCACATTTTTTCTTGCTTGGTAAGTGCTTTTTTTAAAAGTTACAATGAGTTTATACCACAGTTTGATAAAGACCATATACATGGGGCAGGTGCTGGTCATTAGGGGTTACAGTGTCATAGTAACTATGTAGTATGGTTTTAAGAATACTTGCTGGTAGACAAAGATCAGTAATCTAGTAGAAGAGAGGGAATATTAAACCAATTCCAGACATGGAAAAAAGTTTAGCAGATAGAGAAAAAAAATTATTGGAGGAAGTGGCTTTGCAGCCAAGACATAAAGAGTTATTCTTTAATTTGTAGTTGCAAGGAGAATGAATGAAAGGCAGAGGGATGATTTGAGAATGAGGAAAGTAGGCATGACTTCAGCAGTGGATATGACCAGATGTGCAACTGGGTGGAGGTATGATTTTAGGCGTACCAAAAGTGCTATTTTACAGTAACTGAGGATACACTTGTTACATTGAACCAAGGAAATAGTATGATCGAACTGTACAAATGGGTGACTATGGGGACTGTATGTCATTTATATTCATGAGCAGGGAGAGTAGAGCTTTCTGAAGGCTGTCTCCTGATTCACATAGAAGGCCATTAGTGTAACTGGTTAAGTACTGAAGTATCTCTGTGAAAGTAATTGGAATTAAAGTTGTGATATTTATAATTGTGACCAGCAAAATAAAATAAGAGCAGATACTTGAGCATTATTTATCCATGTAGCTGGGAAGGTACTATTAATGAAGAAGAGTAGGTTTGGAGGCACTTGGAATACATATGCATAAGATGTTGGCAAAAGTGATTGGAGAGATGGCTCAGTGGTTAAGCACACTGGCTGCTCCACCAGGGGACTCAGGTTCAATGTCCACTGTCCGGCACCCACATGGCAGCTGACAACTATTTGTAACTTCAATTCCAGGGGTTCTGAAGCCCTCTCTGGCCTTTGAAAACAACACACATGCCTTCACTTAACATGCAGGCAAAACACTCAGACATATAAAATTTATACAATAATTTAAAAAAAAAGAGGTAAACATGACTTCCAGGTGGAGTTGTCCAAAAATTCATAGAGTGAATTTGAATAGGAGCCTAGAAAGAGCCGTGAGCAATTGCAAAGATTTTGGATTACTCATGTAGAAAAAATAGTCATTCCCATAAAAGGAAAAGAGGAGCAGATATACAAAGGAAGAAAGGCAGGAACAAGACCAATTGTCTGAAGAAATGCTTATGTTTAGAAGCAGAAGGTGTACGGGCTTCAGTGTTAAAAGCCTTAGGGACACTGGGAAGAATACAGGTTGAGAAAAATCCAGGGTCTCTCTCTCTCTCTCTCTTTTTTAGTAGGATATTTTATTTATTTACATTTCAAATGTCATCCCCTTTCCTGGTTTCTCCTCTGCAAACCCTATCCCATCCCCACTTACCCTGCTTCTATCAAGGCACTCCCTCACCCATCACCGCCCAAGCATTCCTCTACACTTGGGTATCAAGCTTTCACAGGACCAAGGGCCTCCTCTCCCATTGATGCAAGATAAGGGCCCTTCAGTTCCTTCAGTCCTTTCCATAACTCCTCCATTGGGATCCCTGTGCTCAGTTAGATGGTTGGCTGCGAGCATCCACATCTGTATTGGTCAGGATCTGGCAGAGCCTCTCAGGAGACTGCTGAATCAGGCTGCTGTCAGCAAGCACTTTTTGGCATCCACAGTAGTGTCTGCATGTGGGAAGGATCTCCAGGTGCGGCAGTTTCTGGATGGTCTTTCCTTCTTTCTCTGCTCCAAGGTTTCTGTAATAAAGTAGATAGATGGGCATTCAAGAGAAACCATTTTGGAGAACTAAGCCTAATTAGTCTCATAAGATTTTAAATCTGAACTAAGAATGGGAAATTTTGATAAAGTCGAGATAAGCTGTACATGGTGGTTATTGAATGAAGAGATATAGGGAGAGGAAACATGTTGACTTTAGATACCAGAACAGTCATAGTTCAAGAAAGTGATCAGGCTGTATAAAGAATATATTATATTTTAAAAATAAAGATATATATGAAGATGTGTTAGCAATGTTTTATATTCTTTACATTTTCACTTAGATATCATCTTATGTTGATTTGGTTCAGCTGCCATCTTTTTTATTAATTAATTAATATATTTATTTTTACACTCCATATTTTATTCCTCCCCACATCCAGTCCACCCTCTGTCTGTTCCACATCCTGTAACTCCTCCCCACCCCCTGTTTCCACATGGATATCTCCACCCCCCCACCACACCTGACCTCTAAACACCCTGGGGCCTCCAGTCTCTTGAGGGTTAGGGGTACATCATCTCTGAATGAACACAGAACCAGTAGTCCTCTACTGTATATATGTTGGGGAGGCTCATATCAGCAGTTACATGCTGCCTGTTTGGTGGTACAGTGTTTGAGAGATCTTGAAGGTTCAGATTAAATGAGACTGCTGGTCCTCCTACAGGATTGCCCTTCTCCTCAGCTTCTTTCAGCCTTCCCTAATTCAACAACAGGGGTCATCCACATCTGTCCATTGATTGGGTGCAAATATTTGCATCTGACTCTTTCAGCTGCTTGTTAGGTCTTCTGGAGTACAGTCATGCTAGGTCCCTTTTTGTGAGCACTCCATAGCATCAGTAAAAGTGTCAGCACTTGGGACCTCCCCTTGAGCTGGATCCCACTTTGAGCCAGCTTCTAGCTATCACAAATAAGGCAGCTATGAACATAGTGGAACACATGCCCCTGTGGCATGGGGCATTTTTTGGGTATATTCCCAAGAGTGGTATAGCTGGGTCTTCAGGTAGATCTATTTCCAATTTTCTGAGGAACCTACAGATTGATTTCTAGAGTGGTTGTACCAGATTGCAATCCCACCAGCAATGGAGGAGTGATCCTTTTTCTCCATATTCTCTTCAACACCTGTTGTCTGTCACCGGTCGTTTTGATCTTAGCTATTCTGATTGGTGTAAGATGGAATTACAAGGTCGTTTTGATTTACATTTCTCTGATTACAAAGAACTTCGAACATTTCTTTAGGTGCTTCTCAGCCATTCAAGATTCCTCAGTTGTGAAATCTTGGTTTTGTTCTATACCCCATTTTTTGATTGAGTTGTTTGGTTTTTTTGGTGATTAGTTTCTTGAGTTCTTTATAAATTTTGGAAATTAGCCCTCTATCGGATGTGGGGTTAGTGAAGATTTTTTTTTTCCCAGTTTGTAGGTTGCTGATTTGTCGATCAAGCAGGCTTCATCCCAGGGATGAACTGTTGGATCAATATATGAAAATCCATTAACATAATACTATATAAACAAACTTGTAGAGAGCCTTATTGAGGTGCCATGCCACCTGGCAGGAACTTGATATCTACCAATATGAAGTTCCTCTCCCAGCCTTTGGTGGGGGGACTCCTGTGTTAGCCATAATCCCCTCCACCTAGGATGGACCAAGGTGAAGCCTATTGTTCTTCAAGGACCTGCAGTTTCCTGAGAAAGACTAAGCTACCTGTGGAGCAACTGAACTGGTTCTGCTGAGAAGCTTCCAGTCTTTGGGGAAGGGTTTTCCTCTGCCTATATATTGGGAGTTCTTTGTTAAACTTTGAGACCTTGAATAGCAGGTGTTATCTTGGTTCTCTGTCTCTTTTTGCCGCCTTCCCATACATCCCCAGCTTCCCTTCCAGGTAACCCGTTCGATGTAACTGCAGGCAGTTACACAAACTCAAAGAAAAAAAATCACATGTTCATCTCCTTAGATGCAGAAAAAGCATTTGACAAAATATAGCTGCCATCTTTTTCAGATAAACTCCCCTACCATCTCCATTGTCCTTGTCCTTTTCACGTGTGTTCTTATGAGAACAGGAGTATTAAACTTCACATGAAGATAATGATATTTTAAACTTACTTTAAAAATTTTACCACTAACTGTAGTACCTGTATATAGCTACACACACAAAAAAAAATCCAGGGACACATGACACCATGTAAGAAGTAAACCCTATTAGAAAAGGTAACAAATTGATGACTAAAATGTAAAATAATTAATTTATATAAGCTCAATATATATGTACAGGCTTTGGCAGATACAGACTCCTTTATTCTCCTGCCCAGTAATAATCATGAAAACACCTTTGTATATACATGACTATGAAATCACTATTTGTATTTAGGAATATGAATAGAGCCCTCCTCAACTATTTTATTCACAAAGTACATTGCAAAATAGATTAAGTTATAGTTAGACTCCATCTAATTTCTGTTCTGCTTGCAATGACCCAAGATGTCATTTATTCTCTGAAAAGCTATTATTACCTTATAGGCCTCCTACTTCATGCTGGGATGAGGCTGTGCCTTACTCCATTCTTCAAATAGCATTTGATTCCATCTTGACTTCAAATACAGAGCTTGACGTTTCTGTGCCTTGTTGTTAACGTGGTTACCACCAACAATCCCAAATGACACAAACTAGCAAATAATTTATGCTAAAATAAGATTAGGTCACTGTATTCATAGGCAAAGTAAATTGGAATTGTATGACCATATGGGTATATTAAATTCATAACAGGAACCTTAGGCCCAAGAACTTAGCACACCATGTAGGTTTTTTTTTTCCCCTAAGCGTTACTCTGACAGCTTGAAGTCAGGGATAGTGATATCTCCAAAAAGTCTTTTATTGTTCAGGATCATTTTAGCTATCCTGGTTTTTTGCTTTTTCCATATGAATTTGATAATTGTTCTTTCAAGGTCTGTGAAGAATTGTGTTGAAATTTTGATGGGAATTGCATTGAAACTGTAGATTGCCTTTGGTAAGATGGCCATTTTCACTGTGTTAATCCTACCAATTCATGAGCTGGGGAGATCTTTCCACCTTCTGATATCTTCCTCAATTTCTTTCTTCAGACTTGATGTTCTTGTCATACAGGCCATTCACTTTCTTTGCTAAGAGTTACACCAAGGTATTTTATATTATGTATGGCTATTATAAAGGGTACTGTTTTCCTAAATTCATTCTGGAAGAGTTGGGAGAAAGATTGGGGACCCTAAGAGGATAAGGACTCCACAGGAACACCAATAGAGTCAGCTAAACTGGACCCTTGGAGGCTCTCAGAGACTGAATCACCAACCACAGAGTGAGCACAGGCTGGACCTAGGACCCCAGCATAAATGACCTGAGGGAGTCCCCCAAACAACTGGAGCAGGGCCTGTCTTTAGCCTGCTGCCCATCTTCCTGCCTGCCAGCATGTGGACTCCACTATCATAAATGAACAGCCAGTCTTGTATTGCCTCAGTAGGAGAGGATGTACCTAGTCCTGCAGTGACTTGATGTGCAGGGCTGGAGAGGTGGTTGTGGGTGGGAGAGTGGGGGGTTGGATGTGGGGGAGTGGGGTTGGGTGTTAACACCCAGAGATGGCTTAAGAAGGGGAAGTGGGAGAGGGAAGGGAGTAGGTGAGGGGATCTTGGGAGGAGAGGAAGGACTGATATTGGGTTGTAAAGGGAACAAATAAATAAATGTAATAATGATATAAAAAGAACGCTGCAAACACACCAAACTGGAAAAGTATGCAGCCCCCTCTCCAGGACCCCATTAGGAAGACACCTAATATTGCAATGGTGATAGCGTGTGTGTCAAAGGTTTGGCAAGCAGATAAATCCCTAATATCCCACATTCCTCAGCTTGGCACAGTCCCTGCTACTGATGTGGTCTACTTAAATTGCTGCCTGTCTATCACTCATTTAACCCTCTGGACCTGGTTCTGCAGTTCCCCTCTATGGCCTCTGCAGTGCTGTCCCTCCCTCCTCTGGCAGCTGGACTCCACCCTGAGGATCAGCTCTGCTCTGATTAAGTTGCTAGGTTCTACAGTTTCTTCAACAAGGCTAATCTTCTAATGCCTGTATCTTGTAACTCCTCATCTTCTAACTCTTGCATCTCCACCAGCCTTCTCCCTGCCTCCAGAAGGGTTTCTTTGAACACCTCCAACTAGATTGTAGTCTCTTTCATCCTTTTGTAACCCTTCTGTAAGATACATGCATACTACTATAAAGTTGTATTTATTGTACAATATTAACATTGATTTGAGAGTTAATATTAGGAATTGAGATCAGAACAAAAAACGTGCCACAAGTAAAACAAGGAAAGAAAACAAGCAAACTAATAGACAACATTCCCTAACTTTTGCAGCACTAGAGGAAAGACTGGCTCTGCCAGATTTAATAAACAACCTAATTGCAGCTGGATGATGGTGGCACATGCCTTTAATCCTAGCACTTGGGAGGCAGAGACAGGTGGATGTCTGTGAATTTGAGGCCAGTCTGTTCTGCACAATGGAGACAGCTAAGGCTACCCAGAGAAACCCTCCATTGAAATAAAAAAGTAATTGCACATGTATTCCAAAGTAGCACTTTCATAGATTAAAAAAATATTGTCCTGGCTTTGGACTTGTGGTCTAGCACAATGTACAAATGAATTGCTTCCATTTGTCTATCTGTCATCTATCTATCTATCTATCTATCTATCTATCTATCTATCTATCTATCTATCTATCTATCTATCTGTCTGTCTGTCTGTCTGTCTGTCTGTCTGTCTGTCTGTCTGTCTGTCTGTCTTTCTGTCTGTACTGGCAGGTTGTGTGTGTCAACTTGACACAGGCTGGAGTTATCACAGAGAAAGGAGCTTCATTTGGGGAAGTGCCTCCATGAGATCCAACTGTGGGGCATTTTCTCAATTAGTGATCAAGGGCCCCTTGTGCATAGTACCATCTCTGGGCTGGTATTCTTGGGTTCTATAAGAGAGCAGGCTGAGTAAGCCAGGGGAAGCAAGCCAGTAAGAAACATCCCTCCATGACCTCTGCATCAACTCCTGCTTCCTGACCTTCATGAATTCCAGTCCTGACTTCCTTTGGTGATGAACAGCAGCATGGAAGAATAATAAACTCTTGCTATCCATCCATCCATCCATCTATCTATCTATCTATCTATCTATCTATCTATCCGCCCATCTGTCTGTCTGTCTTTCTGTACTGGCTGGTTTTGTGTGTCAACTTGACACAGGCTGGAGTTATCACAGAGAAAGGAGCTTCAGTTGGGGTTTATTGAGTTGGATCTCAATAAACCCTTTCTTCCCATCTTGCTTCTTGGTCATGATGTTTGTGCAGGAATAGAAACCCTGACTAAGACACTATCTATCATTTATTATGTATGTCTGTGTATGTGTGGGCACAGAGGTGCTCTAGTGCACATGTGGAGGTCAGAAGACAGTTTGTGAGAGTTGGTGTTTTCCTTCTACCAAGTGGGTCCTAGGTATCAAATTCAGATCCTCAGTCTTAACGGCAAACATATCTGTGCCCTAAGGCATATCACAGAGAAACCCTGTCTCAAAAAACCAAAAAACCAAACCAAACCAAACAAAACAAAGCAACAAATTCCTCAAATTCTGAAGTTGACCCCCCAAAAGGGTCATCTACTTTGTTGAGATTGTACAGGAATAAGGGCAGAGTTGGTTGGAGATTGGATTTTATCTGACTCCCTACTTCCAACAGTGACCATGTCTTCTTGTTCCTTTCACAGATTTCACAGCAAAGGTTGGTAGGTGTGCTGCTGCAAGCGCCTAGAATTTGATTGCTGGCAGTTGCTACAATGACTTAACAGTGATGGATAGAAAACCAGTGCTAGACTTAGGGCATGCCATATTCTGAACTTTAACTTCTGCAAAACAATCTGATCCATTGGATATCATAGTCCATTTGACAGAACAGCTTCCTAGGGCTTGTTTCTATTCCCTTAAGGGAGGACTCTGAATTCTTTTGAAATAAAATAGGACTGCCACTTAAATGACCTAGTGACCGGGAATAGCTGTGTTTATTTCTGCAATTTGTCTTTCCCTTGTGTTCACTACGGTCATCTGGGTTTAATATCCCAGGCTGTGGGAAATGAAAGGCAGTTCGTATTTTTTCCTTCAGATTTTCAAATTTGAATTTCCAGCTGTGTATATTCTTGCAGCTCATCTGAAATTAGAGCAGGATGAACTTACACTGTCACCAGCCTGGCCAAAGGTTGACTTCAAGACCTTCAGAGAAAGTTCCCCGAGGGGACGACATGAAATGTCTCTGCAGGAGAGATTAAATGGTTTAATAATGTCCTATTAAACTGCAGCTTCCAAACAAAACCGAGCTTTTCAGTAACACTTGCCGCAACGAAGCCCTTATTTAAGTGATTTTCATCTCAGATAAAGGTTTTGCTATTAGAAAACAAGGTGTTGGCTACAGTTTAACTTCTGTGTCTTTTGGGGTGAAGGGTGATAAATTTTAACTAGACTCTTATAAAACAATGGCTGCTTATGGGAGTGGAGGAAAAGGAATACATTTTTGTGGCTATATAGAAATAAATAATAAATAATAAAATAAATAATAATAAAATATAAGGAAGATTTGTGCCCTAGATAGCCAATCTACTGTGAATTGTGATGAATGACTGCTTCAGTTCTCATGTAAATAAAAGGAATGAAGACACATGAGAAAAATGAGTAAGGAGATGTCCCATCCTTATTTAATTATACTGTTCTCTGTCCAAGTGAAGAAACTTTAACAATCAGTTAGCCATTCCTGCGGGGTATCTACAGGGAAACTCCAAGAAGATTCAGTTCAATTTCAATCCAGTCAGTTTTATTTCAGAGCTACGTGAATAATACTTATATCCCTTTTCGTTCTTAGAGGGATTAAATATCATGGATTTTTAACACGGTCTCTTAGATCTATCACAGTTAGGTGACTTTAAAAGCTTAGACATGCCTTGTTCTAAACTCTCTAAATCATCTAGTTCTCATAAGTCAGTCTTGTAGAATCTTTAACACGGTGTGACTTTTTCTTTGGAAATTTCAGTTCACAGGTTCCTTTTGACTTTGAGGCTATTTTAGTTTTTCCTTGTTTTTCATATCTGGAGAGTTTTGAGGAGTCTTGTTAGACATTTTATTAAATATTCCCTCAAATGAAGTTTGATATTTATCTTGTTTAGGGTAAGGTTGTTTTCAGGACAGAAATAGTTTACATAGGCCAAAGGGTATTAAACCACATTATAATAAAGTTATAGTCTATCCGTATGACATTATGTTTGATATTAACTTTTATCACCTAGTTGAAGTAATTTTTCATCAGTTTCCTCACTATAAAATTCTTCTCCATCTTTCCATTCTGTAGTCTCCAAAAGAATATTAATATGTGAAAACCACATAAGGAATTTCTGATAGCACTCCACCTCCTGGAAGGACAGCATCTATACAAATTATTTTAAATTCTGTTGGAGAGATTAGTGTCTTCTTTATTATTTACTCAAACAATCGTGTCATTGAAGACTCCAAAATAATTACTTTATTGTATGTTCCAGTTTCTTTTTCTTGCTATAAGAAAACACTGAGGACTGGGAAATTTGGAATAGACAATAGTTTACTGTCTGACGGTTCTGGAAGTTGGTAGTTCAGTACCAGCATGCCAACACCTAGCTAGGGCCTTCCTGTTGTGCTCTTGATAATGTGGGTTGGGGGAAGAAGAGCTATAACTATGTTTATTTTTATAATGGCACTAACCAACTCAGGAGGTAGTAGCACTCATGTCTTATCACATCTTAAAGGCCCTGCTTCTAATCGCTATTACAATCACAAACTTCATCCCACATTTTAAAGGAAAAAAAAAACCCCATTCAAACAGTAACTCTGTTTTCACTGTTACTATGTGTTACTAATCAAATTGGTTCAGCTTTGGTTATTGGAAGCTCTTTCAGCTGGCTCCTGCATCCCTTTGACATTTCCTCATTATTAATTAAAGCTAATTAATTTCAGCAGTTTCTTTCTGACACTGAATCATATTCAAAGCTCAATTTCGTATCTTTCTTTAAAGATACAAAAGTTAGGCAGGCATTTGTGTGAGGAAATATGCTGAGGAATGATATTAGAACTTGTGATCTGGTCTGGACCCTAAATTTTCTCATGCCACAGAGATATTGTTGTAAGCCCATTATCTGACAATGCAAGGGCATTTGTGTGTGTGTGTGTGTGTGTGTGTGTGTGTGTGTGTGTACATACATTTTATATGCATATCTCTATAAGTATTTGCATGTAGATCAATCCATATTGAGTTAGACAAGCGTTTTGATTGATGTCTCCTACTCTATTATGGAATCTGTTCTAGACTCCTTCCTCTGCTTGTTAGCTTCATATACAATGTTAAGTATACTAGTTCAGGCTGAAGAGATGGCTCAGCAGTTAAGAGCCTGTATTGCTCTTGTAGAGGATCTGAGTTTAGTTCTCAATGCTGACATCTAGAAGCTTAAAACTACCTGTAATTCCTGTTCCATGACCTGATGCCTCTGGACTATACAGACACTGCACATAACACACATTAGACTGGTATACATACATACATACATACATACATACATACATACATATATATATGTATATATATACACATATATATATGTAATAATAAAAATAAAATAAAATATAGTAAAATAAAATAAAAATAGAATAAAAATCTTAAAACAGCAATGTTTTCTTCTTCTGTCTTCCCAAGTACTTGGATGCTCGATTCCAGTATCCGTGGATTAGAAAGATAAGCTAACGTTGCTGCAGGATGGAGCTTTATGAGTTTGACCACCTTACTTTGGTGCAAAAATCTTTTGTCATTAATATTTGAGATCTCACTTATTCACAAAATTATTTTGACTACATTCTTTTCTTTCATCTCTTCCATAGCCATTGTTTCACATACTTTTAATGCAACTAGAATTTTTCATCGCATTTTGAATTTCATTCTTGGATACTGCAATTTTTTTAAGGTGTTTTACAAAATATATTTTATTGATACATTGTATGGGTCATGTTATGATAAACATGTGAAAGTCAGACAACACTTTCCAGGAGTTAGTTCTCTCCTGATATTATATCATCCTGCAGGTTAGACTCAGGGCTTCAGGTTTGGCAACAAGCACCTCTGTACCCTGAGCTATCTCACCACCATTAACAGAGCTTTCTAATTCAATTAATAGTTCATCTTAATAAAGAAGCATAATTTAGAAAGAATTTAAGAATTCTGATAATTTTTTCTTAGCCATATCTTCAAAGTTAGTAAGTTCCAGATAGTCAAAAAGTTATCAGATGGTGCTCTTACTTGTACCTAAGTCATTATTACCATTATAGTTAGTAGGGCTATGACACAAAGACTGCCCAAAGTTCTACAAATGAACACAGATGAAAGTAAATGGTGGTTTCTTGTATTTTGAGTGCATTCATGAGGTCGGACTACCTTCATTTTTCCACTATAATTTGTCTCATTTAATGAATTTAGTGAAATATTTTTGAAATATTAAGCAGGAATTATGTTAAAATGACAAAATATCCAAGCACACCATGATCACACAAGTACTAATTCATGCATAATTTCTATAGTGTTCAATTATCTTAGAATGGAGATGGTACACTAGCCTATGCCTCATGGTTACATCTTTTATCATAATCTATGTAAGTACCTTGATTGCCAGCCTCCAAAGCTGACTATTTGATGGGTCTGAGTTACATGCTAAGCTAAAATGCAGTTAAGTAGTAAATGCAGTTGATATTACCAGATGGGTTTTGCAATTGAAGTTGTTTTCCCATCTTTTCTACAAAATTGCATAATTAAATTGATTGTTACAGAGATTTTCTGGGGGTTTTGAGTGTCTTTCTCTCCACTGTGAGATTGAAATGGCAAACTTCTTTTTTTTTTTTTTTAAAAAAAGCATTAAGTAGAATTTTATTTTGATACCTTTCCTTATTCTTTTTTCTTTTTTTTAAATTTTTTTTATTCAATATAATTTATTTACATTTCAAATGATTTCCCCTTTTCTAGCCCCCCACTCCCCGAAAGTCCCGTAAGCCCCCTTCTCTTCCCCTGTCCTCCCATCCACCCCTTCCCATTTCCCCATTCTTGTTTTGCTGAATACTGTTTCACTGAGTCTTTCCAGAACCAGGGGCCACTCCTCCTTTCTTCTTGTACCTCATTTGATGTGTGGATTATGTTTTGGGTATTCCAGTTTTCTAGGTTAATAACCACTTATTAGTGAGTGCATACCATGATTCACCTTTTGAGTCTGGGTTACCTCACTTAGTATGATGTTCTCTAGCTCCATCCATTTGCCTAAGAATTTCATGAATTCATTGTTTCTAATGGCTGAATAGTACTCCATTGTGTAGATATACCACATTTTTTGCATCCACTCTTCTGTTGAGGGATACCTGGGTTCTTTCCAGCATCTGGCAATTATAAATAGGGGAATTATAAATGGTGGGGAATCCTGTGGGTATATGCCCAGGAGTGGTATAGCAGGATCTTCTGGAAGTGAGGTGCCCAGTTTACGGAGGAACCGCCAGACTGATTTCCAGAGTGGTTGTACCAATTTGCAACCCTACCAGCAGTGGAGGAGTGTTCCTCTTTCTCCACACCCTCTCCAACACCTGCTGTCTCCTGAATTTTTAATCTTAGCCATTCTGACTGGTGTAAGATGAAATCTTAGGGTTGTTTTGATTTGCATTTCCCTAATGACTAAAGAAGTTGAGCATTTTTTAAGATGCTTCTCCGCCATCCGAAGTTCTTCAGGTGAGAATTCTTTGACTCTGTACCCCATTTTTTAATAGGGTTGTTCGATTTTCTGGAGTCTAACTTCTTGAGTTCTTTATATATATTGGATATTAGCCCTCTATCTGATGTAGGATTGGTGAAGATCTTTTCCCAATTTGTTGGTTGCCGATTTGTTCTCTTGATGGTGTCCTTTGCCTTACAGAAACTTTGTAATTTTATGAGGTCCCATTTGTCAATTCTTGCTCTTAGAGCATACGCTATTGGTGTTCTGTTCAGAAACTTTCTCCCTGTACCGATGTCCTCAAGGGTCTTCCCCAGTTTCTTTTCTATTAGCTTCAGAGTGTCTGGCTTTATGTGGAGGTCCTTGATCCATTTGGATTTGAGCTTAGTACAAGGAGACAGAGATGGATCAATTCGCATTCTTCTGCATGCTGACCTCCAGTTGAACCAGCACCATTTGTTGAAAAGGCTATCTTTTTTTCCATTGGATATTTTCAGCCTCTTTGTCGAGGATCAAGTGGCCATAGGTGTGTGGGTTCATTTCTGGATCTTCAGTCCTGTTCCATTGATCCTCCTGCCTGTCACTGTACCAATACCATGCAGTTTTTAACACTATTGCTCTGTAGTATTGCTTGAGGTCAGGGACACTGATTCCCCCAGATTTTCTTTTGTTGCTGAGAATAGTTTTAGCTATCCTGGGTTTTTTGTTGTTCCAGATGAATTTGATAATTGCTCTTTCTAACTCTGTGAAGAATTGAGTTGGGATTTTGATGGGTATTGCATTGAATCTGTATATTGCTTTAGGCAAAATGGCCATTTTAACTATATTGATTCTACCGA
The DNA here is from genome assembly GCF_947179515.1 of Apodemus sylvaticus. Taxonomy (NCBI): domain Eukaryota; kingdom Metazoa; phylum Chordata; class Mammalia; order Rodentia; family Muridae; genus Apodemus; species Apodemus sylvaticus. Next base: position 64,740,966 of record NC_067482.1, on the reverse strand, counting down.
TCCATGAGCATGGGAGGTTTTCCCATTTTTTGAGGTCTTCTTCCATTTCCTTCTTCAGAGTCTTGAAGTTCTTGTCATACAGATCTTTCACATGTTTGGTAAGAGTCACCCCAAGATACTTTATACTGTTTGTGGCTATTGTGAAGTGGGTCATTTCCCTAATTTCTTTCTCAGCCTGCTTAGCCTTTGAGTATAGGAAGGTCACTGATTTGCTTGCAATTTTTATTTTTTCATTTTTAAAATGCATATACTAGTTTATGTGCTAAAGCTTTATGGATTTTGCATGAGACTCCACATCACATCCACCATCATAGTGTCATACAGAATAATTCCTCTGCCCTAAGAGATACTGACTGTGCTTTGTAAGTCAGCTCCTCAACTCCACCCCCTTATCTCCTTCCTGACAACCCAGGAGCTTTTAACAAAACACACTGCTTTGCTTTTATCTAGAACATAATATACTTTGACAGAAATACCATATGTCCTTTTTCCACTTGCTTCCTTCATTTAATATACATTTAAAGCTCACACATGTCTTTTTATGAGTTGAAAGCTAATTTTCCAGCACTGATTAATTAATATTTGATTAAATGGCTATGCCAGCTTGTTTATTCATTCACCAACTAAAGACATTTTGGTGCAGACTTTTGAGGGCAAAATGCCTTAACTTACTTGAGTGATATGCGCACTTTATACATCAGGGTGAGGCAAGAAGCTTAAGTTGTGAAAACCCATCAAACTCTCTTCCAAAGTGTTTGTGTTTTGGAAACTCTCGTGCAAAACCTTAAATGCCTAAAAAAGCATTACTAAACCCAAATCCACCAAACATGCCTTTATATCATCTTGCAAAATTTTCATAATTGCCTTTACATTTATTATCAATTTCATATAAATTTTTATGAAGCAGAAGATTTATATTTAGAATTTAAAAACTATATGTTTGTACATGTCTAATTTAGCCAGCAGGGTTTGAAGAAGAATCTCCTGCACCTTCTCCACAGAGTTGCCGATGTTCTCCTGCCACTCGACTGTATTTGTTACATCTGTGTCTGGGTGATTTTCCTTTCCATTGATCTGTGGATCCATTCTGTCACCATTGCCACAACTTCTTAATCATTGTGGTTTTGTGGTAAAATGGATAAATGTGAGTCCTTCCACTCTGTACTGTATTATTGTGTTGGCCAGTCTAGATTTCCCCCTTCTTTGTTAGCTTTAGAAATGACTTGTTAATATTTATGAGGTTTTATTAGGATTACTGTGGATTGATAGATCAAGATGGGAAGAACTGACCTCTTATTTCTGTCATTAGCCTTTTAGCATTACATGTACATAGTTACTATAGATATATATGAATATACATATTTCAATTTTCATGGAGTATGTATAGTAAGGGTTAAACTATTAAATATTTTATTTACATACAAAGAATTGGCTTTCCTTGTGACATTTTCACACACATATTATATTTCATTTTTATTCATCTACCCCCTTTATCACTTCCATTTCTGTACCCCTCTTATTAGTTTCATTTCCCCCCAAATAGTCCCCTCTTCTGCTCTTCTGACATGTATAGCCCACTTCTTAACCTATTGCTCATATTTGCTTTAGATATTATTATATATTAAGTGAAAATTCTTTTTAAAATCTATTTACTATTATTTTATGAGTATGGGTATTTTGCCTGAGGGTATTTATGTTTTATTTTTCCAGTTCCTTGGGAAAGTTTCACATGAGTGATTGTGTCACTTGGATAGGCAATTTCTCTTGTCCTTTATAATATATTACTTTTTATTGTGTGTGGTCATAGGGATAGGGTGAGGTGGGTGGATGGGTTGGTTGTTCCAGTGAAATAGCAAAGATTTGCGATGTAATGATGAATAGACACAGTAATTAAGAGCACATTCTTGTTTTCATCTTGATTTTAGTGGGAGAGAAATCTAATTTCTTCTACTTAAACATAATGTACCCAGTGGAATTTTTAAGATGTTCTTTGCTGAACCTTTAGCTTCTGAGAGAGAAAGATAGTTCTTCAATAATTAACTGGGTTTTGAATTTTCTCAGATGCTTTTTAAAAGTCAGCTGATATGATCAGATGAGCATTCTCCTATATCCTTCTGGTATGGCTACATTAGGTTGTGTAACTAGATTTACATGCATAATCCATTTGTTTTGTGGGAAATAATAGTTTTCAATACTGTTGGATTCTGTTTGGTAATAGTGTACCAAGGGCTTTTGATTCATGCTCAGTGTGCTCAGGGAGAGATATTAGTCAGCATGCAGGCTTCCTTTTCTGTAGTCTTTCATCTAGTTTTAGTATTACAGCATTGCTTTTCTAATGAAACAAATAAAAATGTTCTTTCTGTTTTGATTTCTTTTTTAAAAATGTGTTTTAAAATTTATTCTATACATCTACACACACACATGCACACACATATACTAGATAGATAGATAGATAGATAGATAGATAGATAGATAGATAGATAGATAGATAGTTGTTGCTTTGAATCTGTTTGGTCGATAGGAAGTGGCACTATTAGGAGATGTTTCACTTTGGAGGTGGGGCTTTGAACTCCCCTATATTTGCTCAAGTCTGTCCAGTGTGTTCCAGAGCCTCCTTCTGGCTGCCTTTGGATCAAGATATAGAATTCAGTTCCTTTTCCAGCATCATGTCTGCCTGCCTGGATGCTGCCATGCTTCCTGCCTTGATGATAATAGACTGAACTTCTGAAAATGTTATCCAGTTCCAATGAAATTGGAACAACAGTTGGTCATGTTCTTAACTAAGACAATACATACTGTATATCTATATATATATACATATTTGCATATTATACATATATACATATCTATATGTACACACTATATATCTACATCTATATAATATTCACCCTCCCTCTTTCCCAACTCTTCCTAGAGAACCTCTCAACACCGTATGAACCCAACTTCATATCTTCTCCATTATTATTAACCATAGCCCATTAAGTATAACTAGTGCTTCTCACATATTCACAGGAACAATATCATCCATTGGAGTATGTACAACCTATCAGGTACCACATCCTTCAATGAAACTGACTTTCCCCTGATGACCAGCACTAATTCATTGCCAATACTGCCTCAGCAATGGATTAAGCCTCCTGAATCCCATTTATTCATGGTTGAATTTGACTTGTTATTTCTATTTATTTAAGAGACTGTGGAGAATTAATCATTTTTCTTCAAGTATTAGATTTGAATAAATATTAATTATTAAATATTTTCCCAAGAAAAAAACATTTGGGCCATGTGTTTTTCATATGGAAATTTGGATAGCTTACCTTTCTTTGTGAAGTTCTGGTAATATGGGCTTCAAAAGAGTTGGGAAATATTCATTTACTATGTCAGTTTTGTAGGCTCAACGTTGTTCATAGACTCCTTTATTGTCCTTTAGATGCCTATTGGCTTCACAGTTACAGTCTTTCTTTTCTGATATCAGCCGTGTTTTTTCTCTTTTTCTCATATACTTTCCTTATTAATTTTATTTGAACATCTTGAAAACAGCCTTTGGTCTTACTTATTTTATTGTTTCCTGTTTTTAATTCCAGTGATATGTGTTCCAATATTTTACTCTGTGTTTTCTGCTCTTTTTCTTAGGCTTAAATCTTTCTCCCATTTCCTGACTTTTAAGATAAGGACTTAGGGACAGATTTTTGGATCAGTGTTCTTTCTAATGTGTTTATTCATTGCTCTAAAATTTCTTTATAATGATGTTGCTGTAATTTCTTCTAATGAATTTGGATAAAATATGTTCTTACTTTTATTCATTTGAAAATGTTTTGTTATCTCATTGTAAACTACTCTTCCACCTTTCATTCTTTTATAACCATCTCACTAAATTTCCAAATATGAAGGAGAAATTTCCAGCTATCCTTCTGTTTTATGTTCCTAATTTAATTTAATTTTTGTCTGGGAATATACTTTACATGGTTTATATATTTCTTAATTTGAAGTATTTTTATATGGTGATGTGACATATTTTGTAACTTTAAGATGAAGTATTCTCTCTACGGAAACAGAAATTAGGTCAAACTAATTGATAGTGTTATTCATTCTAACAAATTCTTTACTGGCTTTGTGACTATTGATTCATCAATTACTATAAGATGTTTTAAAAAAACTACAAGAATAGATTTGTATAGTTCTCTTTTCAGTTCAGTCCATTTGTGTGTGTTTTGATTCCTTGCTGCTAAGATTATAGCAGCTAGCTTCAGGAGAAATAATGCTTTTATTATTGTGCAATGTCTCTTTTTTACCATTGATGAGCTTGCTTGTTATTGTACCTGGTTTTTCTGAGGTCAATGGAACTGCTCCAGATCTCTTTTGCTTTGTGTTAGTATCATATGACTTTCTCCATCTCTTCTTTTGACCCTAATTAAAATGGTTCCTTGTTCTCCCTCTCCCTCTCCCTCTCCCTCCCCTTCCTTCTTTCCCCCTCCCCCTTTCCCCCTTCTCTTGGTGCATACTGGGATTTGGTCCATTATAAAACACATTGTTTCTTGTATGTGTATATCCTTCACATTTAAGATAAATATTCTTATTTGTAGAATTATTAATAATCTATATTTGTGTATTATGTTGGTTGTTCTTTGTTTATTCCATCTTTTCTACTTCCTCCGATTTATTTGGGAAATTTAGGGTATTCTCTCCAGTATTTTATGCTTCTTTTAAATCAGCTAAATGCATGTTGAAATGTCACTGAACTGCTTCAGTTGTCACTGAGGTACCTTAAAGTGACATTGCCAGCTTCATTCTCTTGAACACAGTGACTTTGTTGCTGTTTACTTCACTTGTACTTTTGCTGGATATACCTAATTAACTGTAGTTAGAATTACCTTACCACATGCACATGTTGCCTCAACTAAGGGTTAGGAAAGTAAAAGATACCATTTTTTATTAATTATGTAATAAGTGACTGATTTCATGGTTTCTAACAAAAAAAAACCCTTTTTTTCTTCTGGTGGACACAAGCTTTATGTTCTTTCACCTCCTCTGTCTTCTAAGACCTTTCTTTTGGTCTTTATATTTTTGATGTCTGAGTATTAGATGCCTCAGTATAAACTTTGAAATCAATCCTGCTTGGTGTTCTATGGGCGTTCAGAATCTGCTGTCTGCTATCTGTTAATAATTTTAGAATCATTTGACTATTATTTCTTTTTCCTCTCGTAGCTGACCTCTCCATGATCTGTCTGCTTGCTCATTCTGTGCCCCTCTCCTGTCCATTATGCTCTCTTTGCATTTCTGCTTAAGAAGTTTCTGTTAGGCCATGTTCAAGATTGCTGATCTTCTTTAATGGGAGTTTCTGGTCCAGTGTGAAATTCAAGGAATTCTTTGTTTTTATTATAGTGTTTTAAAAATTTGCATTTATGTTTTATTTTTAGAGTCATCTTTCTTTATAATTTGCACTGGAAATTTATGATTATACATTACCTACTTTTTTTCACTATCATTCTTAAAGTATCAGCCATAGTTACTTGAAATATTTAAAAGTTATTTAAAAAGCATTTTATTTTCATTGTTCACACAGTATAAAACAGAGTATTGATGACTGGATTACTCAATATTTCTTATATTTCTGATACTTATGACATCTAGAATCAAGGTGCTCCTAAAAAGGGAGATTTCATCAACAGATGGATCTAACAGCTGAATATACCAGTACTCAACTTTAGGCTTCTAGCCCCTAGAATTTTGGAAAACAAATTTCCTCTTTTTTTTTCTACACCACATTATGTATGGTATTTTTCATTTTAGCTGAGCTGATTAAGATACAACTGCACCTAGAAATATAGTCAAGATTTTGCTTTCAGTGACAAAGCCTTTGCATCCATTTCGGGTCCAAGATGAGCACAAATCTGAAGAGAATCAACTTGGCCTTCACATCTTCAGGAAATCTTTCTGGTCAGTCCAGCCCAATGAACATACTCATGTCAAAGCTTCTGTGGCAATATTATCAAAGTAATAACACAAAAAATATTAATAGAAAATATATTGACTACTCCCCATGCCAGGAGTCATGTTACATCCTATTTCTATTTTTTAACCTAACCTTCCTAACAGTGCTTTGAGCCTTCCGGTTTTCATTTTTATTAAAGTTCATTTAATAAAGAAGATATTAAGGCATATACTGCTACTTATTCAAAGTAGCTTTGTTGATAAGTGCTGACTTCTATATCAGCCTCTGTTCTTGACCCATAGTCACTCTGGATTCTATCCATGTAGAACTAAAGAGACCAAGTACAAACTGTTGTCACCTGTCAAGTAATGCTTCTTGAGCAACACTTTTTATGTGTCTCCTTGGACACTTGCAAGAACTACCACATTAACTATGCTGTACACTTCTCATAGCTTGGGACACATGGTTTGGAATGACTTTATGCGTGTAGGCAGAACTCTATAAATATTTGTAGGAATAGTCTTCAGAATGATCAAAGGATAATGAAATGAATCTGGAGGACACCATCTTTGTCTTCACTTAACTGCTATGGTGCTATTTTCTTCATCTGATAGTTTTTATAAGATGCGGGGACTTACATTTTGATCTTTTGTCTATAGTAGTGCATTATTTGGAATTATTTAAAAATCATGACTTACAGTGTGTGTATGTGTGTGTGTGTGAGAGAGAGAGAAAGAGAGAGAGAGAGAGACAGACAGACAGACAGACAGACAGACAGACAGACAGAGAGACAGAGAGACAGAGAGACAGAGACATAGAGACAGAGAATGAGAATGAACGCTTTCTTTTGAGAACATTGCTCCTATGTCTGAAGTGGTTTAACCCAGGAAACCATATGATTCCATAAAGTCCATACATGAAAGGTAGTTTTCTTTACCTGAAGACCGTAGAGTTTGGTGCTGATGTTATTCTAGGAATACCTCAATAGAAATATCCAGAATAGTGCTTTGCAGATGCCACTGTCACTTTTCACCACTTGCTGCAGCAATGGTCAACCCACCCTGTTCTTCGACATCATGGCAGCTGATGAACCCTTGGACTGTGTCTCCTTCAAGCTGTCTGCAGACAAATTTCCAAAGACAGCAGAAAACCTTCATGCTCTGAGCACTGGAGAGATAGGATTTGGCTATAAAGGTTTTCATGTGCCAGGATGGTGACTTCACACACCACAATGGCACTGGCAGCAGGTCCATCTATGGAAAGAAATTTGAGGATGAGAACTTCATTCTGAAGCATACAGATCCTGGCCTCTTGTCCATGGCAAATGCTGGACCAAGCACAAATGGTTCCCAGTGGTTTTTATCTGCACTGCCAAGACTGAATAACTGGATAGCAAGTGTGTGGTCTTTGGGAAGGTGAAAGAAGGCATGAATATTGTGGAAGCCATGGAACATTTTGGGTCCAGGAATGGCAAGACCAGCAAGAAGATCACCATTTCTGACTGTGGAGAACTCTAATTTCTTTTGACTTACAGGCATTTTACCCATCAAATCATCCCTTCTATAGACCCCGCCCCATCTGCTTGCAATACCCTGCTCTCACTGAAGTTCTTTTGGTTCCATATATTCCCCTTCAATTCTAGCTGGATTGCAAAGTTGAGTTTATTATTATGAATAAAAAGTAAATAAAGAAAAAATAAATATCCAGATCAATACTTGGCTCAAAATCTTAGCACATGTGGTTTAGACAACACACACACACACACACACACACACACACACACACACACACACACACAGGTACTGTTATCCTCACCTATCCTTTTACCAGCCTTGTATACTCAAGGCCTTGGGGAGTATAGAAGTTAGTTGTTTGAAGAATGATAAATGGATAAAAAGTTGAAAGACTTTCATGCCCAGTGAAAGGATATTGGATTCCTCCTCCTCCTCTTCCTCCTCCTCCTCCTCCTCCTCACCCTCCTGCCCCCCTCTTCCTCCTCCCTTCTTCTTGGAATTTGAAGAGATAGCTTATTTAAGAGGCAGTGTCCCGCCCATTCTCTTGAGCTCTATATGGTGATCAGACAGATTGTGGGATGCAAACAGGGTGTCATGGCTTGAATGATTTGGAATAACATGGAAAGAAAGAACTTAGCCTGTCCTAGCAGATCACAGGAGAGTGGGTTCTGAGTATCTGAACCACAGTCTGCATGGAGTGAAAACCAGATGCTCCATTTTCATTTCTTGGGGATTATTCAAATTCCTCGAACATTTTTATGGACCCCTGAAAGGAAAAGAAATATAATGGTAGCTGTGACTGTAATTGAGTTTCTTGTTTCCCTGTAGAGTGAAGCCTTACATTAAGCAGATTAACTACAATTTAGAAAGAAGGAATAAATTGCATGTTGCTTCTCAGTGTGTGGAGCAAAATTTGATGCTAAATAAGTTTAATATTTATAATTATTTCTTGGTTTTTTGGTAGCTAGTTTCTTTCAAATAACTATAATTTGAAAATCTAAGAAATCCGGTAGAAATTTTTGTTTTCAGTGTTGAGGAAGATATACTATTCAACGCCGAACAGTGAAGAGCAAAGATAATACTATCCTCTAGTTCTTCACCTCTCTGTTCAAATGCTTTTCCTCTATCTGCCACATAACCCTGGCACTTCCACTCTCCTGTGATCGGCTAGACCAGGCTAAGTCCATTCTTTCCATGTTATTATCAATATTTCAAGCCATAGCAACCTGTTTGCATCCCACACCCTGTCTGATCATCACCCAGTGCTCAAGAGAATGGGGCGGACCCTGCCCATTATTTAAATTTTGTATAAATTAGAGTTTTCACTTGCAGAAACTATTCTCTTGGTGTCTGTACCACTTAGTGTAGGTTTGGCCTGGTCCAATAGAGTCTCTTCCAGTGTTAATATTCTAGGATAGCAACTACATGTGGACAAACAGTAAGTTTTATTAAATGCTTGCAAACTCACCTAGAGGGCCAGTTCCATCTATTCCTTGAGTTGCAACCCCTTATTAATTGCTGGTTATTTCTGTTGGTGAGAGGGGAAACTCCTTGGACTTTTCATGTCTGGCTTCTCATGGTACTGTATTTCCCAAGACGTGGGGGCCATATGTCAGGACTTTTGAAGATACACTAAGGATTTGAATTTTGGTTCACAGTAAATATCATATGTAAATTATTAATCTATAGCAGATGAAATGTATATTATTGAATTGCATTAAATTTTAATGTTGCAAAGACCAACCTCAGTATCACATAGAGATGCTGATGGTAGGGAACCAATTCTAGTCCTCCAATTAACATCCAGACTAAGTCTCTAGGTAACTTAAGCAAAAGTATTTGGAAGGAACATTTATTACTAGGATTATAAAGAAAGAGTGTGAGCACTTCCTCAAACTAAATGATAAAAACTAGCATTTACTATGGTCTTATTATATGCCAAGTACTTTTCTAAGTGTCATAAACACACTGGTAATCTTCCAGAGAATAATATAAAGAAAGCCATCTCCAGTAATCAATCTTTGTTAAGCACCAGTTACAAGTTTGGATATATGCACAACCCTATGTTAGCTAACTGTTTAATTTGACTAAGTGATGTTGAAGGTATTGATTACATACATTCCAAGGCTAGGTGAGAAATGAGAAAATTTGTTTTAAAATCATAAAAATTGTGCTTAAAAATTCAACTTAATTGAGAGATGGGACACTTAATGTTGGGCAAATTTACTCATGACATCTTAGTACAAATGGCCAATATCATTTGACAAAGCCATGAAACCAAACCAGATTCTACTTTTTCATGCATAGACAGATGGAATCAACTTTTCCACTCAATAATGTATAGACTGATGGAATAACTCTAGAGTCCTTTCTTTCTTCTCTGCTTTATGTCTTTGCCTCCTTCTCTGCCTTCATATTTTATACTAAAGTCAAAAGTAAACATAATTTTGAAAGAAATTTGGAGTTACCACAATGTTCTTTAATCCACATTTATCTCTTCAGTTCCTGGAAATGGTCTTTAATTTAGCTGGTTTACCTGGAAGTGTTGATGTCATGGATTTGGAAAAGACTATTTGCTTAACAGAGCCATCTCCTTTAGCTATTCAAGTACTAATACAAAAAAATTATTATATCCTATGAAAAATTAAAGTAGTCCTATGCCAGTGGCAAGAAAAAATGATAAATTAAATAGACTGGGATGAAACAACTATAATTTTTATTTATACTTTTTAGTATTAAAATTAAAAAAACATATATTTCAACTACCACATTTTTGACTTTTTAAAAGTGCATAAGTCCTTTAGAGAAATTTAACATTCAGCTTTATTGGAGTGCTTACAAAAAGTTAAAGGAGATTATTTGATGTGCAAAATTTATATTTCTTCAGAAACCAGATTTCTTGGACAACATACAAACTACATTTCCCTAATGGTGTGGAGAAAAAAAAACATTTAGATTGGATTCATGAGTTCAATCCTGTTCTGATGCTGGCAGGAAGGAGATTCATGTACTATTATTACATGTTAATGTATCTCTGTTTCCAGTCAATATTAAGAACCAACACATTCGGTTAAAGTATTCAATAACCATATTTTGTTTGAATTGTCATCTAAATGCTTAATTTTTTGTGATTCTCCTTCTTCACATATGGAATTGGCCATTTTCCCTTATAGTCATATTTATATTCTTTCATCCATCAGGCAACTTGAGAAAAAAAATCATCAATGGCAGTCATGAAAGGACACAAGAGTTCTGAAATCTTAAAATTGGTCTGAGTTGGATGGGAATTTGATTATCAGTGTTATATCTGGTTCAACAAAGAGACCTTGCCTTAGAGGTCTCAAATGTTAGAGAAGATGGCTGGTTTAGGCTCGATTTCCCCCATTTCTAGGAGCCTTTGCTAATGCCACCTGTGTAGATTTCATAGAGTTTCCATTGCACTATGTTTATATCTCACCCCAGAAATGCCCCCTCAGTTCCTTATCCCTCAACCTCCTCCAACCTGATCTCTCATGATCCCACCTCCATCTGCCCCCAGTCCACCCACAAAATCTGTCCTATTAAGTTTGTTGACTCATTAAACAATTATTGTCTTATTGCTTTTAAATGCCTTACATGAAATAACTGGATACTAGTTGTAGAAATAGAAATTGATTTTACTTGTTGACAACAAACTGTTCCATACCAGAGATACAGGTCTACAATTGATCGTTTGCTATCCAGACCACAGGATTGTATCTATGACTTTCATAACAACTGCTTGGCAATGTCTCTCACAGCTGGATCTATGCATAATCCAAGAGCAATACTTGGGTAAGTCTCCAACAGAAATAAACACACACACATATTTATCAAAAGACAGACACAATAATATCACAACAGGACTATTCACAATAAGCTTTCTTAGGGGACTACCTCATTGTCCATCTTGAAAGGGGAACATGAACTGGAGTTGTATCTTTACAATGGACAATTACTCAGCAATCAGCCTGAAGTATGGACCTCTAACAGATGCCTCCCACAAGCACAAAACAATATATAATAATACATTCATTTGTAAAGTAAAAAGTTGGCAAAGAATTTATGTTTCTAGAAATCAGGATTGTAAATACCATTGTGAGAAGAGATGGAAAAGTTCAAAGGGAGATTGGGTAGAGGATTTTGTGTCTATTTATTCCTAACTCTGAATTTCCCAACCTGGGTACTGGAATACATGTGTAAACTGTACTTGTGACCTCAGTACTTTTCTGTAATGTGAATTACATTTATCAAGATAGAAAATTCTGAATTGTCTTCTCAAAACTTCTTTCCAAGATTAGTCAGTGCTAAAGACAATAACATTTTACTTTTTGCATTGCATTATTTCTACATAATAGGCCAAACACAGGTACTACATTTCAAGATATTAAACTGAAATAATATCAGGCAAAGGGGATTTACCTAATGACACAAAATATTATTTGTCACCTTTGTGCCTTGGGACTGGTTGTACTGCTTGTATCCATGTGCATTTGGAAAGTACTGTTCAAACTCCTTATGTCATTTGATAAGCTTTTGTTTTTTCTTTTTCTGATTGACTAGTTTAAACTCAATTCTAGTAGACATGTCCAATACATGTGATGTGTGTTTCATCCCAGGATAGCAATGATTTTGACCTAACACATTTATTGATTACAGCACCATGTTAAAATGTTAGAAGGTTGGACTCTAGTTTTTTCGGTTTCTGTTTCTCCTTATGTAAGAACACCTACTATAGGAACTTTTTTTCTACCATAGATAATTGTAATTAGAAAATATATATACACAAGTGACTTCCAGGTATCACCTTCAGGAATACAAGCCCATAAAAATTAAGAAAGGGTAAATGGCATGGGAAGCTCTATGGTTGCTTGGCTTGAAATTTAGTTTCTGTGCTCCTTAAATCTTATGACTTTATGTGCCATCAAGCTCTGGAATATCTGAGCAACTAAGAAAAAATAGCTTCCAATTATTATCATTCAGTTTTCTTTGTAGCATTAATCTTAGCCTAGATGCAAGGTTGGCCTAGTGCTTTGCAATCTTACAGGTATATGTCAGGTTGTGAAAGCAGAAGCTGTACACTGATGAAGATGAAATCCAGAAAGCTTCCCCAAATAAAATCACGAGAACCACACATGACAGGGAAGAGTTAATTCAGAGAAAAGGTTCAAAATGGGCATTACATATCAAGCTTGGGTTTGTCTAGGCTTGAAAGACAATGGTGATTTTTTATTTGTTCTCCTTTGTTGTATTTTAAATACAGCTTTTTATATGTTAATTGTATCTTGGAAATGACAGGTTTTGCTTTCATAAGGCAAAGCTTTGTGTGTGTGTGTGTGTGTGTGTGTGTGTCTAGTCATGCTTGGTGTTGTACTGAAGAGGAAAGGCAACTTAATGGACCATAAAAATTATATTAGTGGTTTAATTAAGGAGTAAAAGAGTCCCGAAAGTTGAGGGTGTTTGGTTTTAGATGCTTCTGTGGGGAATGCAACTCTGCTAATCTATTTTTCTACCCCAGTCCCTACCTAAGAATCTTTGAATGGGGAAGTTTGCAGGTTTTCCAGCATCTTGCCAGCTAGATAGCCTATCCTAGCCTTCACCCTTTATTGACTTCGATGAAATGAATACTAATTACATGCAAATGTAGCGCATTCATACATTTAATTATTTTCTGGGGACAAATAGAGCTATTTAATTTTAACTAAGCTGTTGCATTGATATACATTTTCAGAAGTGATGGTAAAATTTGGCCATGCTCCAGTGAGTGGGCCAACCCCTAGGAGTAAATGTGCAGCACAAACTCAAATCCACTGGTTATTAAAAATGACTTGAAATTGTAAGGTGGTTATGAGGTGGGGCTGAATCTGGGAAGAGCTAGGGGATAGTTTGGGGAATAAGAACACATTATATAAAATTCTCAGCCAATTAATAAAAAAATAGGAAAAGAGTTATTTACACGTATAATATTTACATGTTATATTTACATGAAAATATAATCATGTAAACAGTGATTCAAACAAGAAACAGATTTTTCCCTTTCAATTAATTTTACTTGGTTTCTTCAGAATATGAGGCATCAGGACTTTTAAATTAGGCTTTACACCTGAATTCTATTTCTTCATAGAGGAAAGTGGTAATGGTGGATAACTTGTTCATATTTTCTTTAGTGAAGTTTCTTTAGGTGTGAAATGGAGGTGTGATAATAGCTGTCTTACAATGTTTCTTATTCTTTTCATCTCTTACTGTGGATTAGAGACAGTGTTTATAAGATACCCAGTATAATAACCAAATGTACACTCAATGAACAATTGTCAATTATTAGATTGTAAACACAAGCTGACTTCATGACTTTTCTGAGGTCGCCTATTAATGATAAAATCAGAACGGGGAATTTTGGTTCCTGTTCCATCTTCTGCCCTCGTCTTCATTCTAATATTCACACCTAATACAATTGCTCGAGTTCTTTGTCACTTGATAAGTGAGACATTAATTTTAGCTTCCCTAGAATTAGTTCTTTTGGAAGAATTATTCCCCATGCCCCTCCTTCTCCCAGGACACATTTTCCTTTGTTTCCAAGCCAAGACAAAAATATTGGCTATGGGAAATATTTATTGGGTGCCATTTAGACAAATACGAGAATTTGATTGAGTATTCTCCGTGACTGCCGGTTAAAACTAAACACGAAGTTGCCATGGATACTGGTTGCTTGGCCTCTGCTCTAATACATTAGAGCCTTTTTAGTTCAACAGTGTGCAAACCACAGATGTTGCCATGCATTGTATTAATAATCAGCTTGGATATCTTAGCAAAAGAATAGCCCAGGTTTGTTTTAGTGAAGAGGGGTGGAAATTCTCAAATGCCAAACAAAATGCCCTGTACTTGAGGTGTTGCTTCTATGTGTAGAGTTACCTTTATAGATATATGTTTTAGTTTTCATTTTGCTTTAATCTGGATCCTCTTTGTTTGATATTTATATAGAATAAATTTTATTATTCTTATTATTATTTGGAAAAATCCCACAGGGGTATTTGTTAGAAAAATTGTACACATTTGGTTACAGGATTTAAAACCACTGATTAAAAACAGTAAGGGGGGATGATAAAGGAAACCCAGGTTCCATCAGAGACTAGACAGGAAGAAGTCACAGCAGAGGGATCTCAGATGTATATAAAACATCTTGATTTCCACAGATCACCTGCATGTTTTAGGGCAAATGAAATAATACAGTCCCTAGTTTCTTCATTTCTATGGTTCTTTCATTTGAAAAAAGAAAAATAAAACCTTGTTATTACACTGTGTCCCCCTCAACCATACTGGGTATTTTTTTTTTTTTACTACAAAAACAGTCAACTAGAACTTTAATTTCACATAGAGCTGAAATCGTTGCTTGCTGGTTAATGTATTCACGTGTTTGGGGCATCAGAAGACTTCTATCTTTGGGTGGGGAGTACTTTGTTTAGTTCAGTAAAATGGATTGGCTTTCTTATCACACAAGTCTGTATCTCATTTGAGAATTCACCCTTCACTGCTAGCAGAAAGAGCTCTAACTCCGCCTTAGATTTTCTCAACCTATTTTGCATACGTTCAGTTGAGCTCCTATTGATAGACTGAATTCCCATCCTTCGAAGACAGAATCCTTTGTCCCTCTCAAGCTGATATATGGACATATAAAAATGTAGGTGACTTCATTATGTCATAGGCTCAGAGCCACCCTGTGTGTTGTAGAGAGGCAGCTTGAGGAGACTGGGTAATCTGCTCTTCCACACTCTTTATCTACAACACTCATCCCAATTATCATTACTCTCCAAAGACTGCATACACATATTAAAACTGGAAAGTGCTCCTCTCTCTTCTAATGCATATGGTGTGTTAAAACAACTTTAGATTATTGAGCAACTTGTAAAAGATTGCTTCCAAAAATAAAGGCTCTTATCAGCACGACTTTGAACCTTGAAATGTTTTGTGCTAGGAATAGATTCCCTTTTCACTGTTGCTCTGAGCTTGAGGCGTCAAGGTCACTGCTGTGGTCTTACTGCCCCAAGCCTTTTCTAAATTATTGGATAGTTCATGGGTAAAGCAACACTACAAGTTTAGCCTTATTCCTTCATTAGCCAAGCAAATAAAATTCCACACTGAGTAACATTTACGGGAAAAATTATGTATTCTTCTAAAAACATCTGTGGTTACCACAAAGAGAAGGAAGGTCTAATTTCCTCACTGAAGTCAGGTGATCACAAACTAACGGGAAACAACTCAATCCAAATATTTCTTTCCATACATTTCTGGTTGTCAGGAAGAATGACAAGTGGGGGAGTCGTCTCAGTAACACAGTGAACCGCTCTCATTTGATTATTTTTTTCATGCTAAGTTGCCTCATTTTGACCAGGGTACCAGTTATTGTTAGCCATAGGTAGAGGGGAGGAGACAAAAGGAGAGGGGAGGGGAGAGGAGGGGAGGGGAAAGGAGGGTAGAGGATATGGAAGAGTAGGGGAGAGGGGAGGAGAGGATGGGCTGAATTAGTATGTTAGTCCAGGGTAAGATATATGGTGACCAGTTTTTTGTCTGACTAGTGAGTTACATTACCATGCTTTAGCCCCACCATCCCTAACAATGAGACAATGATTGGATTTGAAAAAGAAAATTTACTTGTTGATTTCAACATTACAGTCATATGGCAATGATGGCACAGGTAGAGAATGGAACAAACCACTGATGAATTCTAATAATGGCACGTGCTACAGTTCTTTATGGAGAAGCCTCACATCGCCTCCCTACAATTGAGCGAGCATAGGGGTACAAGGAGAGATGTGGGCATAGTAAACGACCTTCTCTTGCTCAGACTCCCCACATGCAGTTGGTTGCAAGTTCTAAAGGTATGTCTACATTTTTAATTTTGTTACCTTAGCCCCTGTTAACAGTTGTTTAAACACTGAGACAAGGTTTTTTATAGGACCCCCCCTTTTTTTAGGTAAATACAAGTTAAAATAAGAATGAGATGTCACATCGCAACTTCCAAGAAAACTACAATAAAAAAAGGATTATTAAAATTCATTCTGTGGAAATGGGATTGTCGCATGTATCTACAGAAACTTGTAATGGTGTAGTCAATTTAAAAAGAATTTGGACAAGCCTCCAGAAGGTGAAAACACAGAGGTAGCATCTAACCCACAAGTTCCATCCCTGGTTATGTAAACAAGAGTAACAGAAACATTCACATGAAAATTTATATATAAAGCTGACAACAGCACCATGTATGATATTTGTATTAGTTTGGGTTCTCTAGAGTCACAGAACGTATGGCTAGTCTTTATATAGTTAGGGAATTTGTCAATGACTTACAGTTTATAGTCCAACTCCCCAACAATGATCATTAGCAGCTGGGGATGGAAGTCCAAGGATCTAGCAGTTTCTCAGTCCCATGAGGCAAGCAGGCAAGGAAGAGTGAGAGAGAACCTTCCTTCTTCCAATGTCCTTATCTATCTCCAGCAGAGGGTGTGGCCCAGATTAAAGGTGTGTGCATCTGTGCCTTTAATCCCAAATGATCTTGAACTTGGAGATCTCCTTGTCTTAGCCACTATGCTACGAGGTCTCCATGCCAAGATCCAGGTCAGAAACTTATATTTCTGAGCCTCCAAATTAGGATCATAGGTGAGCCTTCCAATTCTAGACTGTAGTTCATTCCAGATATAGTCAAGTTGACAACCAGGAATAGCCACTACAATCCACCCCTTGTCAACTTGACACAAATAATATCTCATGTCCACATGAAACAATAACAAGATTGTGAATACACCTAACATGATATAACTATTCCTTGTACAATCGAAAACGCATTTGTAAATTTACAATGGGGAAATGTCCCTTGGGAACATTCTTTTAGTGTTTCAATACCAGTTGATGTTAAAGGGATTGGAAGAAAGACAAATAAGATAGAAGCATTCATATTACTTATAATCCTCCTTTCTGCAACTGGTTACGTGGCCTTAGCTGGTATTTATAACTACCTTCCTCTGTTACCCATTCTGTATTTCCTTCAACTTCGGGAAGCACCTCAGCAGGTCTTGGCTCTTTTCCTGGAGGATTGACCCATACCTTCATTCCTGATGGGTCTGTGTCCTTTGTCATCCTGCTTGGATTAGGCTGTTGTAGTTTCCCATTAACTTTAATCACAGGATATGATAGTACTAAGAGACACCCTAGGGAATCTCCTGCACTCCAGACATAATCCTGTTTACCTCCATTGTGGAGAGGCAATCCAATGTCCCCATGGTAATCTGGATCTATCACCCCTCCTAACACTGTTATTCCTTTCTTAGCCTGTTGGTTTAAGGGCATTAGAAGCCCAAAATGGCTAGGGGGAAGTCTGAGCTTCCAGTTCAATGGAATGTTTCTTGTGGCTCCTGGTAGGAGCACTCCCCCCTCTGAAACCAAAACTTCTAGGCCAGCAGAACCTAAATTTGTGGGGACAGGAAGCAAAAATTTTCCTAGAGGGTCACTAGGAGTGATAGTGAGTGGAACTATTCCCTTTTCCACCCCTTGGTTCCTGGACCCATGGATCCTGGCTATGGGAGAAACTGTACCATATATTGAACGCTGATTCAAAGCATATACTGCCTTCTGAAGAACTCTGCCCCAGCCCTCCATGCTGTTACCACCTAATTGGCGCCGTAACTGTGTCTTCAAAAGGCTATTCCATCTTTCTATCAGACCAGCTGCTTCAGGATGATGGGGAATATGGTAAGACCAGTGAATTCCATAATCGCGGGCCCACTGTCGCACTTCTCCGGCTGTGAAATGAGTTCCTTGGTCAGAAGCAATACTGTGTGGAATACCATGACGATAGATAAGGTATTCTGTGTGTCCATGGATGGTGGTTTTGGCAGAAGCATTACGTGCAGGAAAGGCAAATCCATAACCAGAATAAGTATCTACTCCAGTAAGAAGAAAACGCTGTCCTTTCCACGGGGGAAGTGGTCCAATACAGTCAACCTGCCACCAGGTTGCTGGCTGGTCATCTCGAGGAATGCCATATCTGGGGCTCAGTGTTGGTTTCTGCTGTTGGCAGATCTGGCATTCAGCAGCAGCTGTAGCCAGGTCAGCCTTGGTGAGTTGAAGTCCATGTTGCTGAGCCCAAACATAACCTCCGTCTCGGCCACCATGGCTACTTTGTTCATGTGCCCAATGGGCAATAACTGGGATGGCTGGGGACAGAGGCTGACTGTCCACAGAACGGGTCATCTTATCCACTTGATTATTGAACTCCTCCTCAGCTGAAGTCACCTTTTGGTGAGCATTTACATGGGGCACAAATATCTTCACATCCTTTGCCCATTTGGAGAGATCTATCCACATACTTCTTCCCCAGATGTCTTTCTCACCAATTTTCCAATTGTGATCTTTCCATGTCCCTGACCATCCAGCCAATCCATTGGCTACAGCCCATGAGTCAGTAAATAATCGTACATCTGGCCATTTCTTCTTCCAAACAAACTGTAATACCATGTGTACTGCCCGAAGTTCTGCCCACTGTGAAGATTTTCCTTCACCTGTATCTTTCAGGCTTGTCGTAGAAAGGGGTTGTAATGCTGCAGCTGTCCACTTCTGGGTGGTGCCTGCATAACATGCAGAGCCATCAGTAAACCAGGTCCTAGTCTTCTCTTCTTCAGTCAACTGGTCATAGGGAACACCCCATGAGGCTATAGGCACATGCTTGGCAGCAGATGGCATTGTAACAGGAGTAGAAACCATAGGCATCTGAGCAACTTCTTCATGTAACTTGCTTGTGCCTTCAGGACCTGCTCTGGCCCGATCACATATATACCACTTCCATTTGATAATAGACTACTGCTGTGCACGCCCTACTTTATGAATTTGAGGGTCTGATAACACCCAGCTCATGATGGGCAGTTCAGGTCGCATAGTAACTTGATGTCCTATTGTCAAACGTTCAGTTTCCACTAAGGCCCAATAGCAGTCCAAGAGCTGTTTTTCAAAGGGAGAGTAGTTGTCTGCAGATGACGGTAGAGCTTTGCTCCAAAATCCCAAAGGTCTCTTCTGTGATTCACCTACAGGGGCCTGCCAGAGGCTCCAAACAGCATCTCTATCCGCCACTGACACCTCAAGTACCATTGGGTCTGCTGGATCATATGGTCCAAGTGGTAGTGCAGCCTGCACAGCAGCCTGGACCTGTTGAAGAGCCTTCTCCTGTTCTGGGCCCCACACAAAGATAGCAGCTTTCTGAGTCACTCGGTAAATAGGTCTGAGTAACACTCCTAAGTGAGGAATGTGCTGTCTCCAGAATCCAAATAGACCCACTAAACGTTGTGCTTCTTTCTTGGTGGTGGGAGGGGCCAGGTGCAATAACTTATCTTTCACCTTAGAAGGAATATCTCTGCATGCCCCACACCACTGTACTCCTAAGAATTTCACTGAAGTAGATGGTCCTTGAATCTTGGTTGGATTTATTTCCCATCCTCTGATACACATATGTGTTACCAATGAATCCAAAGTGGTTGCTACTTCCTGCTCACTTGGTTCAATCAGCATAAGATCATCAATATAGTGCACCAATGTGATATTTTGTGGAAGAGACAATCGATCAAGGTCCCTTCTAACTAAGTTATGACACAGGGCAGGAGAGTTAATATATCCTTGAGGCAAAACTGTAAAGGTATACTGCTGGCCTTGACAACTGAAAGCAAATTGCTTCTGGTGGTCCTTATGGACAGGTACTGAAAAGAAGGCATTTGCCAGGTCAATAGCTGCATACCAGGTTCCAGGAGATGTGTTAATTTGCTCAAGTAACGAAACTACATCTGGTACAGCAGCTGCAATTGGAGTTACTACCTGATTTAATTTTCAATAGTCAACTGTCATCCTCCATGATCCATCTGTCTTCTGCACTGGCAAGATGGGAGAGTTAAAAGGAGATGTGGGAACCACCACCCCTGCATCTTTCAAATCCTTGATTGTGGCAGTAATTTCTGCAATTCCTCCATGAATACGATATTGTTTTTGATTCACTATTTTCTTTGGCAGAGGCAACTCTAAAGGCTTCCATTTGGCCTTTCCAACCATAATAGCCCTCACTCCACAGGTCAGAGAACCAATAAGAGAATTCTGCCAATTTCTAAGTATATCTATCCCAATTATACATTCTGGAACTGGGGAAATGACCACAGGATGTGTTCGGGGACCCACTGTACCTACTGTGAGTCGCACATTAGTCAAAACTCCTTTAATCACCTGTCCTCCATAAGCCCCTATTCTAACTGGAGGGCCACAATGTTTCTTGGGATCTCCTGGAATCAGTGTCAATTCAGAACCAGTATCCAATAGCCCTCGGAAAGTCTGATTATTTCATTTCCCCCAGTGTATAGTTACCCTTGTAAAAGGCCATAGGTCCCTCTGGGGAAGAATTGGAGAAAGACTAACAGAAAAACTTTTAGGTGTCTTATCAAGATCCTTCCTCAGGGGAACCTGGCCACCCCTTCATTCAAGGGGTTCTGGATCTGTAAACTGGATCAAGTCTGGAAATTGATTCACTGGCCGAGATTGCCTTTTGCCACAATCCAATGCAGCCTTTCTATCATTTGTTTGCGGATTTTTCTGCTTATACAGATCAAAGAGATAAGCAGTAGGTTTCCTATGTATTTCATCCCTGGAAACACCATGACTGATTAGCCAGCACCAAAGGTCCAAATGATTCACACTCCACCTCCATGCTCCATAAATTCCATCTCTCTGCCCATTACGGGGTATGTCATTAGAACATTTTTTGTCTAGGCTGTCCATTATGTTAACTACGATTACCTTGTCTCTGGCGATTCAATGCTGCCACCTGGCCCTTGTTAACTTGGGGCCCAATTAAACCCATTGAATTTAATTCATTTAATTGAGCAGGAGCATCTCCAACCCTAAGGTCTGGTACAAGGAAAAGGGCAAGAACAAAACTCTTTAAATGTGCTGGTGCCCCTCTCACCACTTTGTGTCTTATAGGACTGGTGAAGGGCATATCTTCTGGACCTTCCCACTGTGGAGGATTAGGTTTTACACAACGTATCCACTCTAGCATTGCAATTTCTCTAAGCCATAAAATCCCTTCATCACCACTAAGCCAAGGGATATCAGGCATCTCCAACTCCTTTTCTGTAGGCCATCTTTTGATAAATACTTCAGTCAACCAATCAAACAAACTTTTGACACCTTTTTGAACTGTGCGAGCTTCCATATTAAACCTAGAATCTCCACTCAGAGAGCCCATGCCAATAAACTCAGCCTGCTCTAGTTTTATGTTCCTTCCACCATTATTCCACACCCTTAAAATCCATTCCCACGCATATTCTCCAGACTTCTGCTTGAATGAATTAGCAAACTCATTAAGCTCCTTATTAGTATAGTGTATTTCCTCATGGACTACACTTTTTACCTCCCCTCTAGGGGCCTGCTTTGCCTTGAGTCTGGTTAGAGGTCTAGAAGAAACTATTGATGGGCCTTGAGAAACATCAGTATTGTCAACAAAAGTCACTGCTGGTTTATCAGGCTCTGAGGGATTAATTTCCTCAAGTGGAGAAGGCATTATTTCAAGGGGTGGGGCTGATGGTACTACTTCTTCAGGTGGAGCAAATCCTTGAAAATCTGAAGATTCAAAATTCTCAATTTCAACAGGGTCTTCCCACACATCTCCATCCCAAGTTATAGGATCCCATTCTTTGCCAATTAATGCCCTTACTTTAACTGCTGACACCTTCTGAGGTTGAGACTTATATTTTCGCTGTAATTCAGCCAACCTTATAATGAGGGCTTCAGTTTGATTTTCTGCTACTTGAGCTCTATGGCTGCTAGAGAGTAGATTCTCTTCAAGGGCACACTCAGCAACTTTTAGATTGTTTACTTGAGTCTGGAGCTCTTCGATTTTATCACACAACTCCTTCCTTTCCTTCATTGTTTTTTCTCCGAGATGCTAAGAGCAACCAGCCAGCAAAATCATTTTCTGATTTTTTCCCCCAACTTGGAGAAAGTATTGTATACCACTGAATCACCTAATTCATCAAGATAATCAAAGGCAGTAGCTTCTTTAAGCTTGAGATATAGTTTCATCCAGGGGTCTTCAATATTCTCTGAACTCCCAAGTGGGAGAGAATCTGGAGAAGTTTCAGTAGTTGAAGGTGCTATTGGATCAACCAACCAACTCCAAAATTTTGAAACATTCATCCTTATACTTCTGCTCCTCTAGAACCACTTCTGGTACCAACTTCTGTATTAGTTTGGGTTCTCTAGAGTCACAGAACGTATGGCTAGTCTTTATATAGTTAGGGAATTTGTCAATGACTTACAGTCTATAGTCCAACTCCCCAACAATGATCATCAGCAGCTGTGGATGGAAGTCCAATGATCTAGCAGTTTCTCAGTCCCACGAGGCAAGCAGGCAAGGAAGAGTGAGAGAGAGCCTTCCTTCTTCCAATGTCCTTATATATCTCCAACAGAGGGTGTGGCCCAGATCATTGGTGTGTGGGTCTCCAGCAGAGAGTGAGGCCCAGATTAAAGGTGTGTGCATCCATGCCTTTAATCCCAAATGATCTTGAACTTGGAAATCTCCTTGTCTTAGCCACTATGCTTCAAGGTCTCCATGCCAAGATCCAGGTCAGAAACTTATATTTCTGAGCCTCCAAATTATGATCATAGGTGAGCCTTCCAATTCTAGACTGTAGTTCATTCCAGATATTGTCAAGCTGACAACCAGGAATTGCCACTACAATATTTAAAAGTTAGAAACAAGGTAGAAGTGTATCAGCTCATGAGTGGATAAGGAAATTATGACATATCGGGCAATCAGGAAGCTACCTGGCCTGCTGCTGTCTGCTGTGCTGTAGGGGAATATTGAAAACAGCACACTGCATTAAAAAAGCCGAATCTACAAAGCCGTAAACTGTATGATCTCATTGCAGAAAAAGTTTCCTGAAGAAGCAGATCTGTATGGGCAGAAATGAATTAGAGGCTATTAGAACTGGGGTCTAGAGTCTAATTGTCTTGTAGATTCAGAGTTTCTTCTGAGTGTGATGATATGTCTTATAGGACTGTTAGTGTAATTTGTAAAACCTCTAAAATGAAATTTTAAAAGTTACATAATTTAAAAGGGTAGATTTAAAAAGCATTTTATTTATTTACATTTCAAAAGTTTCCCTTCTTCCTGGTCTCCCACATGAGTTATATACCCTATTCTTCCTCTCCTTTGCCTCCGAGAGGGTACTTCCCCAACCCACCCACCCACCCTCTCCCCTCACCCATATACCATTCCACCTCACACGCCTCCCTGGGGCTTCAAGTCTCTATAAGATTACACACATCCTTTCCCACTGAGGCCTGACAAGGCCAGACAAGTTCTCTGCTACACGTGAGCTGGGAGCCACAGACCAGCCCATGTGTGCTTTTTGGTTGGTGGCTTAGTCTCTGGGAACTCCTAAGGGTCTGGGTTAGTTGATACTGTTTGTCTTTCTATGATTTTTAAAGGTTAAAAAGTCTTCTATTATGTGATTAGGAATCAGAAATTAAAATATAAAGCCATTCTATTCTTTTGTGGCCCTTTATCAAAAGAATTTGACAAATTAATGATTCATCAGACTATAGCTACAGAACTCAGTGAACATGGAGACATTGAGCTGGTGCTTACTTAAGCACTAGCTTCATGTCTATTGAGTAGGATCTTCATGGTATGGAAAGATAATTTGCACATTACTGGAGGGGAAAGGTAAATAACAACCTAGATACAATCCCTGTCATCTATATTGGTGACTGGCCTGAAAGATATGCTGGTATAATAGTGGCACAAAAGTTGTGGGTGTAACCAAACACTATGTGAATAAATTTAAAGCCCACCCTGTAAGACAGAATTCATACTCAGCACTGCTGATGTGGTCAAGGGCCTGAGACTAGATAGGTTGTGGACCTAGGGGCAGACCAAATAGTACTGCTCTGCTAAAGAAGCATAGCAATAAAATGACTCTTAGTGACATTTTACTATCCCATAGATCTGTGTCTTCTTCAGCCATCATCAGAGATTTATTCTGCAACAGATGGGAACAAATCCAGAAACCCACAACTGGACAATGTATAGAGAATGAGAGAACTTAGAACACTTAGTCCTAAGTGGTATGTATCCATCAAATCCTTCCTGTCAAGGCTCAGAGAACTCTGCAGAGGAGAAGGATGAACAATTGTAAGAGCCAGAGAGGATGGAAACCACCAAGAAAATCAGATTTTCTAGACGCAGCAGGACTGATGCATCTGCAAATTCAAAGAAACTATGGGAGCATGCCCAGGACCTTAACAAGTGTAAGCCAGTTGCAGTTGCAGGCCCGAGATGGAAGTAGACACATGCTTCATTCCTAACCACTTGCAACGGAAAAATTGGATTTCTCCAATAAAGTCTCTCTGGGTATGCAAACCACACATAAGGGGAAGCTTATGCTCGCAGTAGACTGTCAACACAAAATGAACTCAGTGCTGTCTTTGGGAGTATTCTGAATACATTGTTTGGGCTTTAAAAAAAAAAACAAAACCAAAACCTTGCAATCTTCTGCTTATATATTATGGTTTCTGGTTTTGTAAATAAAACACTGGGTTTTCAGTGCCACGTGAATATATTTGTCTTAGCATCTGTTTGTGTTTCTTGTGCTTTGTCTTTGGCTCTTTTTTCTGATTGTATGTTTTGGCCTATTTTTACTTGTTTTAATTTAATTTTGTTATTATTATTTTAGATGACTGTGTTCTAATGAGAGAGAAAGAAGGGGTGTGGATTTTAGTGGGTATTGAGGATCTAGGAGGAGTTAGGGGAGAAAAACCTAACCAGAATATATCGTATGAGAAAAATTTATTCTCAATTAAAAAAATAAAACCATTATAATTAATGACCCATTACTATCTGTATTATATAATGTAATAATGACCAGAATGTATACACTTTTCTTAGCTCCTACATATATGATAGAAATAGATTAATTTAGCATGTTGAAAATGAAATTGTTCTCCCATCCAATATTAGAAAAGTAATAACTATGCTGTATTGATCTTTATGCTAATGCTTTCCCTTACAAAGTGGTTGATCAATAGTTTTTATTATCAAATGGTTGGCAATGTTTGTATTTATCTGCCACATGTTTTGTGCTCATGACTTTTACATTTCCATATTGCCGTGATGTTCCAGTTTAGCACAGGTTCCTATGTTGTGGTCTAGCTGCCCAGTCTTTTCTTTTGTCCTTCTGATCATCTAACAGGTCCTCTGGGCAAGGCTTTCCAGAAAGTCTTGCCTCCATTCTCACACGACAGACCACTTCTTGTTTGGAGACCTTATTCTTCTATCATATCTTGTGTGAGCTCGCTGTCATGTGTGTAGGATTGCTCATATCTTTGCTTCTCCATGCCTCATCTCCTGGTATCCACTCCCATTCTTTTTTGTTGTTGTTAATAACACTTACCTTCATTTGGATGATCCTGCTTATATTTTCCTTCTGCTCCTCCAAGGGAATATTGTAGATGAAAGAGAGTGTGTCTTTCTTGATTGCTTCTGTATCTCTGCAAACTTCAGCTTGCCACAGCACCTCAAAGGCCTCAGCAAATATTTGTGAATAGAGTGGTTAAATATGTGGAGTTATGAGAATACTTTTTAAAAATCCTTGACAGACGTGGAATCCAGATTTCTAGCCTACCACTTATGATAACAACATTACCATTAGCCAATAATATAACCTCTCCATGACTCAGTTTCCCAAGTTTAAAATAGGCATGAAAATATTGGTATCATTTAATTAACTTATTTTAATTTAATTGAACTAAATGTTTAATTGAATTGAACTAAATGTTTAATTGAAATAAACCATATCACTTTCTCCTCTCCAATATATCTCAGGTACCTTCCCAATAACCCCTCTCATGCCCCTCATTCTCAAGTTATTAGTTTCTTTTTCTTTTATTTATTACTGTTACATATGCATATATACATGCACAACTATATAAATACAGATGCTGAGTCTGTAGTTTTTGCAGTTGGGTAGGACTGTTTTGTTTCTTCCATTCCTGGGCATAGTTTTGGTACAAGGGAGAGTAGACCATAGGAAAGAGTTTTTCAAGTCAGATCCAGCTTGAAGCATCTGAGTGTTTTTGTGTTCATGGATGTATGTGTGCATATTCATATATTCATGTGTGTGCATGTGGAGGCCAGAGGAGAACATCAAATGTCACTTTTCAGGTGTCATGTGGCAGAATCTCTTGCTTATATAAGACTTGTTTATCAGGAGTCAGGATTGGCTAGGGAGCCCCATGGAGCTTTTGGTTTCTGCCTCCCAGCTTTGGATTACAATCACATACCATTTTAATGTGTGGGTTCTGGGGATCAAACTTAGTTCTTTGTGTTATAAGGCTATTACTGTCTTCAAAAAAGGAGTGACACTGAGGTTGTCCTTTGACTCCCACAATCATATATACACTCATATAAGGGTAAACTTAAACACCCCTGTATCCACACACACATACACCATACACACACATACCATACACACACACACATGTGTATGTATATATGAACATTCACACACACACACACACACACACACACACACACACACAATTTATTGCAAGACCAGCAATATTTTGTAGAAAAATATAAAGTCACACCAGTACTTATGTTAAATATTTTATATAAGTAAATAATTAAGAGGAGGTAATATATGCACAAAGATAAAAACTGTTATTGTGAATGAATAAAAAAAGGGCAAAAGCATGTGCAATCTGAGTACTGTTGGCAATGAGGTCTATCCAGATAGACCAGTATATTCATGTGCAATGTCATGCAGATCTGTAAGATACTAAGGCTGAGACAAAATAAGAGCTGAAGTCTAGTTGAGTCACCAATAGGCTATGACCTGATGAAGGCCCATCTTAATCCTTCTGCTGTTCTGCTGTCACTGTATATAAATTAGATTTATTTTTATCTACCTTATCTACTATACTAGAGGGTCATGATATGAATGTGCAATTAAAGAGCTTGGAAAAACCTAATGTACTTTGTAGGTACAAATACAGAAATACATCTATTTCAACTTGTAATCTTTGGAAAAAAACCTGATACTTATTGATTTAGGTTTGGATTGTGCTAAGTGATCTATCTCTCCTTCCTAAGATAGGCACCCTACCTCCCTCTTTCAGATGGCAAAGGTGAGACCCAGGAAGCCAAAGCAACTGCTAATAGACATTCAATGGCTGAGCTGATGTCAAAGTCTGTTTGACCAACCTCAAAGCCCCAGCTCTTCCCAAGAATTACTCATTCTTATAAAAAGAATCATGGCTAGGTGGCCTTGCTACCATATAAGAATCTTGTTTGTCTTCATGGATGGGTTTCAGTGCTACATTCTGAGGGAATGTTTTAAATAAAATACACACTCACCTCAGGATGAATTCATTTTCTGTATTTTTATTAAAATTAGTATCAATGTTCTAATGGGTTTTGGCAATTCAACAATTTTTTTCTCTTATCTATTTTTTTTTAGGGTTTAAAACAAGTCTGAATGAATTGATGTGTGGTGGGAAAGAGGAGATGAATATTTTTGGTCTGTTCTTTGTGTGAATGAGTTGGTCTCTGTCTTTGTGTATTCTCTTGTGTTTTTTCCCTTACATTTGTTTTATCCAATTCCAATGTGTTAATTTATTTTTTCTTATTATGTTTCATTTTATCTAATGAGAGGCTTAAAGAGAGAAGATATGGATGTGACAGGATGTAGGGAGGAACAGGAAGGAGTAGAGAGAGGGGAAATTATAATCAAGTTATGGGAGAAAATTATCTATTTTCAATAAAAGAAAAAACCCCATTAAACACTGTTCATTAATATCTCTTAACATCAATGGCCTCAGAAAAAACCTCAGACCTGCTTGTTTAGGTCTATGTAAGAAATGCATTATGTGAATATAAAACAGCAAAATTTAATTAAAATAATAATAATATGAACTACTATGAGAGTGTATATATAAAGAACAACAAGAAGTTGGATAGGAAATAGAAGTGTAGAGATGAGCAGCACTTGGAGTCAAAAGCAGCAATGATGTGCTCTTTCTTCAATCTTGGTACATACGAGTGTTAGTATTGACTATCAATTTGATAGAATCTAGGTCACTTGGGAAATGGGCTTCTGGGCCTATGTGTAGGAGATTATCTGGACATGTGAACTGATGAGGGAAGACATCTCTCTTTTTTGTTACTTGTAATACTTATTAGTTCTTTGAGAAATTAATACAATGTATTTTGCTCATATTTACCCACTACTCCCAGTCCTATTGGCTACAACTCCTTTGGTAGCTCATCGCTTTGTGTCCTTTTTATTTCTACCCAATAGGTACGATTTGTGCTACTCATATATTCTTGGTTGTAGTCTTTCAGTGGAATGTGATCAACTTATCAGGGGCTCAACTTTCAAATAAAACAGACCCTCCCTCTCCTAGAAGCTATCGATTGCCAATAGCTCCGTAGTTAGGGCTAGGATTTCATGGCCTCTTCATGTTGCAATTTGGACTAGTTTGATTTGCAAAGGTTGGGTAAATCCTGTCACAACTGCAGTGGCTTTATGTGTGCAACTTCCCTGATGTGTTTGGAAGACACAGATCTTTGTTGTCATCAATCCCTCCTGACTCTTTCACTCCTTGCAGTCCATTTTTACAAACATGGTAGAGCGTTTCGAGGACAAAGTGAGATATTAATGTCTCATTCAAATTCGAATGTTTTCCAGTTTCTTATAATCAGTACCTTGACCAGTTGTGAGTTGCTGTGTTCATCACCATCTATTACTAATAGAAACTTTCTCCAGTAAAGGTTGAGTGATGAATTCATCTATGCACTCATCTATGACAAATCATAAGAAGTTGGTTTAATGCTATAGCCATTTAGAAGAATAATACTATTAGATTATCCTCTATGTCTTATCACCTGTCTGGTCACTGGTCCTTGGTCTGACAGTTATGCCAGGTCTGGTTTTCACATTGTGAAATGGGACTGAAATCCAATCAGAAAGTGGTCATTTTTCCTGTAATGTTCTTGCATAACTGAGCCAATGAACATGTCCTGCTAGGTCACTCATCATTGTAACTTTCAGTGTTCATAGATGGGTAAAACAATGAGTAATTACTTTTCTAGTAATTTGCATAACACCTTCCGTGCTATGAAAACTAGTAGGAAGATCCAGTAGGGATGGATCTTCCAGGTTAGTAGCCGTTTGATAGCTCCATGTTCTAAGATTCCAGTATGTTGTATTATGTCTTCAGTAATAGGGTCTTATTATAAAGCTCTGGAGTATTACCAGTACCTGTAATATTTAGAGGCCTGCACACAGCCACAGGCCATGCACATTCTTCTCCATGTGAGGCAGACATAAGCAGGAGTGGTTCATTGCCATGCACCACAGAGGGCAAAGGAGATTCTAGGGAGTTTTCTTATTACTCTTTTACCCCCATTATATGACTTACAGAATTTTTGTTTATATCAATTTATAAGCCAGGTAACTGAGATAGTCTTCAGCCTCACTTCAGACTCTGCATACGAGACTTAAAAAGCTGCTTCTGAATTTGTCTGAGGTTTCCTCATCTGTAACTTGAGCATGCTAGGACATCTTTCTACTTGCCTGCCAAACGTAAGTGGAATGAGATAAACAGACTCTCTGGTCCACTGGCCAACAGCTTGCCACAGTAGAGAGAGGCCATTTGTCCCTGCCCAGTATCTATCTTTTTGTTCTCCTTTGGGAAGCACTCTACTCCCTCAGAATTCCTTTGTAAGAAACCAGAGGGAAACTTGTTCACCTTTCCACTACCTGGTAGCAAAGCTGTGCACAGATATCCTTATTGGAACCAATGTGTAGCTTGCATCCAAGACTCTGGATTAGAGGTGAATACTATAAAGGCCAGTAGAGTTTCACAGGTGTAGAAAGGGAGTGTTAGTACCTGCACGTATTAAAGGATAACTTTTGTTAAAAAGTAGACTGCTGACATTTATGTTCTTGGCCCTGAGGAGCCTGTTTCTTTTTTTTTCTTGCCACCATTCATGTCTGTTTTATTTGAGCATCTTTTGATCATATATTCCCTTGATAAAACCCAGATACAGTTAGTTCTTTTGAAGATTTTTTGTCATCTTCTGTAATTCATAGCCAAGAATACTGATAGATATACTCAGCTCTCAGAGACGCTAATGTTGTAGTCTATGACTCTACCCTGTAGTCTGGTTTATTCTGGGTATTTCAATCCATGTTTTTGTTTAATCATTAGCATTCTTGTTCAATGTGCTTCCATCAGGGTAGTTTAATCTATCCACCTGAGCAGATTTCCTTTTCTTACCAGGTGTTTTCAGTGCATTTTAAAATAAATGGTTTCTTTGGCACTTATTTTAGTTTAGTGGATAATCTCCCTACAGATAAGGACTGTATGTTCTGGTGATTGGCCTAGGCTTCTAGAATTTGGACTGAAGCTTGAATTAAATTCCAGGTTTCCTGATGGTAACATATAACATATCTCTTGTTATTTTTTATGATAAATATGGGACTTACAGAATTGATAGGGCAAGACTTATTTAATATTTGAAAACATCTACTCTCAGCAAGTTTGTTCATAGAGGACCCTGTTTCATTAATACCATTAAACTGGAGTATTATCTAAAAGGCATCATATAGATTGTTTCCAGACTAATAGAATAAACACCTGAGAGAGGGTTTGAAGGTTATTCTATACTGAATGACTCTGTCACATTAGACAAACTGAATCACTAGGGAAATGCTTGCTGAAACTAATAAATGACTGATAACTCCCCCTCCTCCACCCATTAACCCTGCCTAAGGGGATTTGTTCTCTGAGCTACAAATGATTGAGTGACAGTCAAGAGAATAAAATGGAGACATTCATAGAATTAGGCATTGCTGGGTAATTTTTCTCATCATGACAGGACTTTGTGACAGGTGCAGTGTAGATGTGTTTTTATCTCAATAATTTCCTCGTGACATTTTACTCTGCAGAGAGAAAATGCCAATGGCACACACTCTTGTGGCATGCACGCTGGGTTGCAAAACCAGGTTAACTGCACCTTAAGATTTCTGTGTCAGGGTAACTCTTGTTTGAATTTATCTGGAAAGAAATCTCCAGTGATATTCTTGTTAATTCCGGCTAATCATTCTGCAGCAGGAGAAATGAAGGCAGGCACGTTCCCTTGGTGGGACTTAGATCCTTAAATGCTTTTGACTTCAAGTACTAATGAGCTAACAGAAATCTTCCCTCCACAGTTTAACCTCCTGCTTCTTAAATGACAATCCTGGGGGGTCTTTCTTTCACAGTCAATCTCTGATAAGCTATTTTATAATTTCCCGATGACAGTTAAATTGAATCTCGTTGTTAGCACAGTTACCCAATTTGCTTCCAACAATTCTGCCTTAAGAAACTTTGATGTTGGGGTTGTACCTCCAGCATTCCCCTTGGGGGAATCAGGAAAATGAGAGGGTTGATTTTCAGAGCAAAAACCAGAAAGAAGTACGAGAAATCACTATTATTTTAAATATGTATCTCCAAATATAGGAACTCTTTCATATGGTTAATGGAAAGTTAGACAGCAGGTGACATTTACCCTGCTAAATGGTGATGATTAAGAAGGAAAAGGTTATCCCTTGCCCCTCCCCCACACCAAGGCTTTTGTATGAGAGGTCAACACAAATGTCTGCACAAAAAGAATTGCCTGTTTGTGAACAAGCAAGCCCGACTCTGGTATTGTTGCGATTGCTCTTGATGACGGTAATTACTTTGTGTTCCCTTGAGTATTCAGCCTTCTAGCCTGCAGACCCAGCTCCCTCCTGGACACTCGCCAGCAGCCCATAATTAAAGTGTTTTCTGGAGGGAGCATCTCCATGTACTACCCATTGTAGATGATGTCCTTGGAGTCTGGCGGTAGTAATTGAAAAGAAATGAGACCTTTCCAATTTGTCTTTCTTTTTTTTTTTTTTTTTTTTTTTGCAGCTCCCACCCTACCCTTTGCCCAGGACAAAACCATTGTGAAATGACACAGAAAAATAAAAGGATGTATTTCGGCAAATTAGACAGCTCAAGCATCAAGCACAATACATGCCCCCCCCCCCCCCCAGGAGTAGCTACTTCAAGTGCAACCTTCCTATTACAATTATTCTTGCATGATTAAATAGAAACTGTTCACAGATACAGTCTTTGTTGATATATTAAGCATTCCAATGAGACACTAGATTCTATTGAAACATTACTGGAGAGTCAAATTTTGAATTAGGTATGTCTTTGAGGATTACCTTCATTGAGATTTGACTGTAGACTATTGATTCTAAATAAACATTAGCGACATTTATATATGTATTATCTCATTTGATATTGATGGTAATTTTGTTACATCCTTTTAGGAATCTAAATTTTTCTTTAATTATAAAAAAATCTCAGCTCAGAGACGTTTCCCCCAAGGCTCTTCAGTTTCATGTAGAACTGAGCTACAAACCCAGATTTTTCACATTCAAAATGGGATTCTTGTGGTCATTTCATAAGACTCTGTGTGTGTGTGTGTGTGTGTGAGTGTGTGTGTACTGCATGAGTGTCTTGATTTTCTTCCAGCTGATAAGAGAAAGGAATTGAAAAATTGTGGTGCAATTTTTCAGAAGACAGAGTTTTGATTGAATTGCACTCTCCTCTTCCAAGTAGCTCAAATACACAGAAGGGGGAATAATTACATTTTTGAAGCCGATTCTCCACAATGTAACTCAAACACACAGCTTGGAAGAGAATTAAAGAGGTTTGTTGGCTTGTGTTCCACAGTGAACGTGGGAAAAGGGACCAGTGTTTACTTAATGGAAACCTTAATTCAAATTTCTAATTGGGGATAACGATCAGAGTAGAATGCCCCAAATGCTTGAAAACTGTAAACAGGGCTGTGTTCTCTTAATGATCAAGCGCTGATTATGTTAGTTCTAAATGACAGACATCCAAACACTGCTGTGGGCAGCACAGAGCCTCTTTGGTGTTTCTTAGCCTGCTGGGTAGAGGGCTGGGGCAGAGTTGAGTGGGGGCAGGGTGGGGTAGGGAATGGGGAGGGGCAGACTGGGGGCAGGGATCTTGCTAGATGAGTTTCAGAGTTTTAGCCATTTGGAAAACCCACTTTTCGATGAATTACAATAAAGCAAATTTCAATTGTGAGCTATTTTAATTTAAAGCATTGGCTTAAAAACATAGTTCTAGGGGAAAAGTGTGACCCATGCTTTAAAATACTAGTTTTCAGGGACTTAGCTGCTAGGCCTTCAGAAAAGGGTAGTTAATTTCAGAACCTGCATGGGGTTGACCTTAGAGTTGTTCACTTATGCATTTGGAAAAATCTTTGTCCATAGAGTACAACTTGTTTTGGGAAAAATAATATTAGTAATATTATTAGAAAGAGCTCATGTTTGGTCAATCATATTAGGAGTTTAGGGGTACCAATGTAATTTTGAGTCAGTAAGAAGTGAAGTCAGTAAGTGGTGAAGTGTGTGTGTATGTTTGTGTGTGTGTGTGTGTGTGTGTGTGTATGTACTCTATTCATTGTCTGTTTGTCTGTCAGAGAAGTTCCAGGGAGGACCATGAAGTATTTGGAGGAGGGGTAGGGAAACATGAAAGTATGATATTAAACATATATAAAATTATTTTCTCATTATAAAAGTTTATGTATATGCATATTTGCATATACATACCTCTTTTCAACTAAATTTAAGATAATCAGACCAAAGGAAATTACCAAGTAGCCTTTACCCACCTCTTAGTACATGTTTTGATTACTGTCTTTAAGACATGGGTATACCTGAGAAAAAAAGTAGAGAAGTGGTTCAAAGGTTACATAGGAGAATCAGCATACTTAGACCTAATCACCAGCTTTCTTACCTTCTTAGTAGCTCTCTTATTTTTGCCAAGTTACCCAAACCCTATAAGTGTCTGTTTGCTAATCAGTAAAATTGAATTAAGATTTACACAAACCTTATCATGTTATTTATGTATATGTTTGCTGTACACTTATTCTCTGCCAGGCTTGTAAGTCCAGGTGAGCATGAGAAGCAAGCCTAGAACATGAGGCATTTACCGGGAAGGGAATGCAGACAAAGCCCCCATTGATACATGAGGTATGTGATAGCTGAGAATTTTGTGACAGTCCCTACATTGTATTTACCATGAGGCAATGCCAGGAGAGACTTGAATGAACTCTGGGGATTCTAATCCTTTATAAAGGTTTGTAAAACCTGCTTGACAACGTCCTGGATAAAGACATTACTTGCACTATATAGGGAAAGAAATAAACCTGACTTTTACTTTTTCCTGGCGTTATTTGCTATACATCCATCCTTGAATTGTAGCCTTCAGTCCAGGGAAGACAATACCCTGCTAATTAGGCATGGAGAAATGCAAGAGACCCATGGACAGTTGTTTCTCAGCAGCTGCCTGAAGTACAAATGATTAGGTTCGGATTTGCTTTGCTGGACCTGAAACTCAAGGGTGGAGCGGGGGGTGGGGTTTCAGCGGGGATGCATCCGGTAATGCTGGAGGTAAACTACTGCCTTGAGATAGACTGAATATAGGAAGTGACTAGGGAACTTGGGGGGATGAGGATGGAAGTCAGAAGTGCTTCAGGTGACCAGAGGAGGCTGTGTCTCTATAGTGGAGGCAGGAGATGGGGAAAAGATGTGATGGGGGGGGGCAGGTCTTAACAAAAGTAAACTTATCTAGAGATCAGAACTCTGGACTTTGCTGTTGACTCTATGATGTGTTCTTAAACCAATAACCCCATTTTGGAGATTTGACAAAAATATGGAAAAGTTTTTGTAGTATCTTTTCTTCAGATTCAAAATAGGGATTTTCTTTTGTGACAAGTCTAATCCCTGGATACACTAGCTTTAGAGGGATTTGCAGGTGTAGGCTATGGGTGATGAAAGGGATACCAAGATGCCCTAAGGCTGACATCCTTAATCTTTCCAAATGCTGTATTTTTTTTCTTCTGAACGGAAGGGCGATTATAGACTGTTTGGCGATTGTTAGGTTTCTCTTCTCTGTGTTCTTAGCAGGGACCACCCCAGCACTAAAGTCCTTTTTTTTTTGCCCTTAATTTGTTACAATTTTGCATGGTCTGGGTGATTTGTTCTTGGGGAGATGCAGGGTGTTTGGTTCTATAGACTGTGAACTTGCACTAAAACAGCCCAGATCATCAACTTTCGGGGCGCTGTGAGTTGTTTGCTCACTTTCTTTGAAGTTTTGTTTGTTCTGAAACCAAATGGTTATTAAGCCCACTTGTGATCAGTAGTAATGGGTAAAGATTACTGAATCTTGAAGTTTCTTGGAAATCAGTTCAAAGCTTTTATCAAGTTGCACTTGTTAACCACTATATGAGTTCTTAACAGCTTTGGAGTTCTTAGACTATTCACTATTTTCTATATTTTTTAATTAAACATTTTTAATCACTTAAGGATGTCACCGAAAGGAAAAAAAATAACATGTTTTGAATTGCAGTGATTTCTTTAAGGTGAATCTGTAATTCTAAGTGGGGCTAATACTTCAAAATAGAATTAAATGATATTAGCAGATAATGATTTTGATCTGTTTCCAAGAAAACCTAATTTATAGCAACAGATTTATTACAGTACTAATTAGTTATTACACCAGCGAGTGCAGTACTGAGTAAGACAGAGAGAAGCAAGCAGCATTACCAGCGATGAGAGAAGAAAAGAGGAGACAGAGGGTGAAGGGAAGACACAAGGTAAAAGAAACATAAAGGGAGGGAAGCAAAGCGAAAGTTTAACTCATTGCTTGAACCTTCTGGAGTGTGACCTCTCAGGACACATGGATTGAGCTGCTGTTCATGCCTGAGCAGGGAGTGCTCCAATATAGACAGTGGGAGCCCAAGACAGTGCTGTGATTGCGGCAGCATTCATTCTTGCCTGGTTTCCTGGGGTGGGGACACTGGCTGTGAAGGGGCTCTAGCAGGCCTGAGCATGGCAAACATGGCTCTGATAGGGTTTTTTTTTTTTAAACTTTTTATTGATTCTTTCTGAATTTCGCATCATGCACCATAATCCCATCATCTTCCTGTCCCTCCGTATCTGCCCTCCGCCCTTGTGACCTCCTCTCCCAACAAAAGAGAATAAAAAGTAAAATAAAGAAACAACAACAGTAACAATATCCATCTCACCATGGAAGCTGCTGTATGTCTTGAAGTATCCCACAGTATACCCTTTTGCCCAAAGATTTTCTTGCAAATATTCATTACAATGAGTCATTGTATTGGTTCCAAGTTTCTGGCTCCTGCTATGACTTCAATACTGGATCCTCACTGAGACTCCTCTTAGATACCTGCTGTTGCCCTGTGTCATGGACAGACATCCTGCAGCTTTGACCTGCAGGGCCAGCCCCTTCATGCTATCTAGCAGTTGACAGATGGAGTAGCTGTTGAGGTGGGCCAAGTCAAAGCCCTGGGTGGTAGCTGAGTTTGTCACAGATTTGCCTTACCCTTCACCCCTATTTCATCTACCTTGCTAAACCATTAGATTAATTCCTAAAGCTAGCTACCTGGGTCTATTCCCTTATTTGGCTACTTCCTCTTCCTGAAAATTACTATCAAGGTGCAGCTATCAAAGTATTGAAGTCCAGCAATCAAAAACCCTGTTTTGGCACACCAAATTAACATATGCAATCAAAACAAACCAGCTTATCCTAACACAGGGTTCCTCATTTCTCTTTATTAACTGCCATTTACATAGAAGCCCTGTCATGTCTATCCAGAGGCAGTCCTTTGTCCCTCCAGGGAAAATATCCTTTCTTTCTCTCAAATGAACCTTTCCCTTCTCCCTTGACCTCTGTCTCCTACCTTTTGTTTCATATTTCCTCCCCTTTGTCCCTCTGGAGCAAATTCATCTCCTTTGTGCTGAGAATTTGGTCTTGGGAGTTTTGTGCCCCTCAGATCCTCTCAGAATGGAGGATGAGATATCTATGGATTGTCCTCCTTGCATAAAATTGTTACTGGAGCTTGACATGTGTGGTACATGCTTTTAATCCTGCACTTGGGAGGTAGAATTTCTATGAGTTCAAGGTCAGCCTGTTCTTTATAGAAAGTTCTAGACCAGCTAGGAGTGCATAGGGAGACTCAATCAATCAATCAATCAATCAGTCAGTCAATCAATTAAAATATAAATTTTTAGACTCTGTTTAGAAGTTGAGTGCCTACTCTCAAGCTCATTTGAGACCATCCCTGACTTCTGAGAAGCTGATGTTCCAGAAGAGGAAAAGAGGAAGAGAAAGAGGAGGGGGAAGAGAACGAGAGGGAGGGGAGGAGGAGGGGAGGAGAAGAAGGAGGAGGGAAGGAGGAGGAAGAGAGGAGGAGTTGGAGATAGAGGAGGAGGAGGAGGAAGAGGCAGCCTGATTTTATCCAGGTTTGAAAAGGTTCTGCCAAGTTGTGAGGAGAGATGGTAAAGCATTGATGATATGCTGACCCTGAAAGTCTGGGTTCAAGTCCTTTTCCCTACTCAGTGGCAGTTGTCTTCAGAAAGGTAACCAGAGTTTCTGTTTTTTCATATTTTTATCTGTTGACAATGATAACGTAGTGTGGAGTTCTGTGGAGAAATAATATAATGTAAATGAAGTGCTTAAGAGAATGTCTGTAAAACACTGCAGTGAGTTTAATGCTTTTATTTGAAAAAGAAATCTGGGCCCCGGTGATGTTCACCTGGAGCTAAATTAGCCAAGTCTTGGGAATAAAGATAGGCAGAAGCCAGATTTCTCTGACACTGCTCTATTGTCCTTTTCCCAATGCTTATATTTATCCTTCAAAAATAAAGATATAGTCTTACCCTTTTAGCCCACGAGGGAGTAAACTCTCAGAACATTCATATCACAATTAAGAACCAAGTTCTTACTCTAAGGCTTGTGGTCTTTCCATTCTGTATGCACTTCAAGTCTCTGAACTACTGTAAATATTCTAGCTTCTCTCTTATTCCTCTTATTTTTTAAATTTATTGATAAAATTTAGTATTTTGGGATTCAGAGAAAAATCTAGATATCTGTTCCCATTCCTTTTAATTTTCTAGTTGTGGCTTTAATGTTTCTTATTAATGAGTCTTCTTGAATTTATGGGCAGTATATTAGTTAGCTATGGTGTGTAGCTAGTGAATCCCTAAACAGTAACCGTTTATTATTTATTTAGTTTATATTTATCATTATTTCTGGTCAGCTGTGGTTGAGTGGTGTAGGCTGGGTTTGAGGGGAGTGCCTTGGTCTCATGTGTCTCTCATCTTCCTGCTAGATACCAGGCAAACTCCAGCATGCTGATGGTAAGGTAACTGCAGAGTTACAGAAAGTGAGTGGAAGCAACCGCAGTTTCCTTTATACTGTTTTATCGACTGAAGAAAATCAAACAGTTGGGTTCACAATCAAGGAGTGGAGATACTGTTGTTTCTTCCACAGGAATGGCATTACTACCGTATGGCAAAGAACACGGAAATACCATGAGATGGAGTGAGCAGTTTATCTCAGAGATGTGTCAAATGTGTAATCATTTTGAGATCTACTATTGGCTACTTGTTTCTCTTCCTCTCTCCGACTTTGACTTGAGGGTGAGTTAGCTTTCTTTAGATTTCCAAAACTGGAAAGCAGCTGTCTCTCTTGGGGCTGTTGACACTGAGCATGGAGTTTTCATATATGTCATTCTTGCCTTTCCCATGTGAGTTTGTCTCAGGCAAAGAACAGCCTGCTGAAGCTTGTGTTCAAGTTGTATGTAATTACGAAGTAGATGACAACTTTTGTTATTGTCTTTTTTTTTCAATGAATATCTTCAAGTATTCCTGATAGATACAATCTTAGTGACTGTATTCATGGCAGAACCTGGTGTTCTTGTGTTGTCACTGGTATTATAACTCTGGAAACTCACCTGGTATTACTGCATTTTTGCAGAAAATTTAAGATATAATATTTTTGTTTGTTAACAGGAGACACTATAGCAAGAAATACTCTGACTGGGTAATTGAAGAGCTTAGGAACTGAGCTTGTTTCCTCCCCCTGGTCATGAAACCTGATTATTACACTAAGTACACATGCACAGAACCAATTGAATACATGAATGGAATTTTATATTTGCTCTGCAACATTTCACCTTCCCAAGGAGAGATTATGAAACTCTGTCATCTGATTAGTTCTAGGGATAGGCCAATACCATGAAGTCAGTATCATATGTCCTCCAAAGCCATGTGTCACCTAAAATTTTCACTCCTTATATTATTTTGAACTTTCTTTTCATCTCTAAAACAGTGTTATCTTAGAAGTCTCTTTTCTTCCCTTCTTAAATAAGTAGCAGTAGTAATTCATGCTTTGGACCTTTGGATATTATGTTCTTCTAGTGCAGTGAATAATGACTGCTGACAGGGGCAAAGGTGATGTTAGGTGGCAGTAAGAAAGTCTTCCCTCAGGGAATGCAGAGGAGGAATTGATAAATATTATGCATTGGTTACTTTCCTCATTTCTGCGACAGGGAGCCTAACATAAATAACTTACAAGGAGCAAGGAGCATTTATTTATTTTGCCTCTTAGTTTCAAAGGGCTCATTGCATGCTTGCTTTGATCCTTGCACTTGAACAGGACTTTGTAGCTGTGGATATACATGTACATTCATCTCATTGTACACAGGACGGAGAGAGAGAGAGAGAGAGAGAGAGAGAGAGAGAGAGAGAATGAACTTGGGCTAGGACAAAAACAAATTCACAGTTCAAAGTGATCCTTCTTCTTTAGCTTTCTTCTTTAGCTTGTTTCTTTAGAAGATTCCAGAACCTGACAAATGAGAACCAGTATCTTGATACCAAATGCTTACTATATGAGCTTGTAGAGGACATAGACTCAAACCATGATGGTCTAAATCAGATTAGCCTGAAGTGGAAACTGAAGGGTTCTTGGGAAAGTCAGTTGTGTTGGTTGGTGTTTTACTGGAGCAAACACATAAAAGAATGTTTTCCTGATGACAGACTCCTGAAGAAACATCTTTCTGAAGAAAGGATGTTTTGCTAAAACAGACAAGTGAAAGGACACATGAGGGGGATTCTTTGCTAACAACACACATCTATTGGTCCACCTTACACTGTGTAGTTAAGCTATATTTATTGAGACTCCATAGAGAAAAACACACCAAAAAAAAAAAAACTTCTGATGGTGTGTTGACAATTTCTTGACACTTCCATGAACTCGAGCTAATTGACAAAAGATTTCTGCTTAGACAAACACATGAACTAAGGCAAGACACCTGCTAAAGCAAGACTTGTAGAGGACACAGTATGTTTAGAAAGACATGACTAGAGCTCAATGGGCAATGATGGAAGCAGACCTTGCCTTGCTGGTAGAGCTAGCTGTACAGACCTTGTTTGTCTTCCTTGCTTGTCTTTGCTGATCTTAGCTTCACTGAGAGAGACACAGCCAAGAACTTCTGATGTTCCTACTGGTCCCTCCTGCTGACTGGTACCAAGGCTGTCTCTGCTAGGTAGTGCCACTGCTGCTGCTCATGTTTGTTATCCCTACTCGACCAAACTAGACTGCTGATATTTCCATAAAATGTTTATGAGGGGATCAGGCTGCCACTGTTAACCTGTATCCACTTCAGGAAAACACTCCATTATATGTTTGCCCCAGTAAAACACCATCCGACACAACTGACTTTCCAAAGAACCCTTAAGTTCCCACTACATTTGCCCCTCCTGACACCAGTTTAAATAGCCAAAAATATAGTTCATGGGCATTAGGTAATATATCCTGTAATTGTGTGGCTTCTTAATTCTTATTTTCAGTTATCATTTTCAAGTTTATTTCAGAAGTTTTACTTTGTATTTTGTCTTAAATATTAAGTTTTATATCTCAGTTAGTTTAATATTTTTTTCATCTAATCTAAGCACTGCATATAGTTTTTTAGGGTTAGCGGAGTAATCAAACAAATAATTAGCGCATAGCTAGGATGTGAAGGGTTGTCCTTTGTGCTGCACATGGGCAAAGGATCTTTCTAACAGTCAGGCATTATGTGGTTTACTTAAATGAACTTCTAAAATCAAGTCTCCAAAGCCAACAGATTGCTGAAGATTAAGGTTAGAAAACTAACTTTCACAGGGTGTTTTCTTTGAGTGTGTGCACAGGTGCTTGGTTTCTAGTAATACTTTCTCACTAATCTTGTACTAGTAAAAATGAACGCCATCATTCTAACCTAAAAAAAATTAAATATAAGCACTGTGGTGTTAGTACCCCTCTAAATCAGGAAGTTAGTGACAGAACAAGATTTATACTCAAGTCCTTTGCATTTAAGAGTTTGCTTTTCTTCCTAAGATAAGTTGCCTCTAAACTGGAGCAGTGATATTGGCCAGGCTTGGTTAATGTGTAAGTCGTCTACTGATATCATTTTTATAATCTTTCTTATAAATTACTCCATGAAAAACTTGCTTCCCACAGTCAATGAATAACTGGGTGGTTATTTGCATAATTTGTTAATTATTATGGCAATGTTAAAATGCAAATAAAGCTTCATGATAAGATGAAGAGGCCCACTGATTGTGGGTTGATCATTAAAGATGCAGACAGTAATTTCAGACCAGGCATAGAAGGAAATAAATTATTATCACAATCTGAGTTAACAATTGACTGGCTTGCACCTGTACTGGTGTGTTTCTCTCAAGAAAGGTGAACATTCTGGAAGGATGTTTAGAATAGCCATATTATCTTCATTTGTGAGTCAACCATTCTATTTTCCTTTGTGAAGATTCACTTCATGGCTACAGAAGGTTCTTTGCTTCTATGAGCTCCTATTCCCCGTAGAATATGGCAACTTCCTGTTTATAGTGGATATTCACTTATGATAGATGATTAAGAGGAGGCCCAGAGTGATGAAGGGAAATTACTGAGCCAGACAGATTTGGGTTTGAATCCTAGGTCACTGTCCTGATTATGAAGAGATAAATTGGCTATTTTACCTTTCTCAAGAGAAGAGTTTCCAGATTTGTATATCTACTAAAAACAAAAGGTAGCAAAATCTACCTTACAGATTTTTTTTTGTAGGGATCAAGTGATGTAAAGTATGCAGAAGAAATTCAGTGCAGTTACATAGTCAATACCCGTGTATAAAGTTTCCAAGAATGACAAACCACGGTTTGTTTTCACCTGGTTGAATGATGCTTCTCCAGTTTTTCTTTGATCCCTCTCCATTTTTGATACCGTAACCTGTAAGTTCTGAAGTGGATTCTTGGGATGCTTTTCCAGATTATATTTGCTTGTGAGAGGGAGGTGGAGAGCTCTAGATAAAAGCATGGACTCTGTGTAGGAGACAGAGCCTGATGTTGGAAGTGAGCTGGTTTCGGGAAGCCAGCACCAGATCAGCAACAAGGGGGATTTTCAGGGGAACGAGCTTCAAAGAAGGAGGAGCACAAAAAAGCCTTGATTATAAAACTGAGTCAGTAGAACTCAATGCCCAGGGGCTTTGCTGCTTACTCAGAATATGTCTAGGAAAGGCATAATTAGACTGGCAGCCATTAATCCAAATTAATGCCAATGTTCAGGTGCAACCAAGTTTCATTGTTACTTGTAGTGGGATGGGTTGTAGGCCTTAAGACACACACTGATTTTTTTTAATTACTTGGAATTGTAGGGCTGATGAGAAAAATGAAGGAAAGCCAGATACTTAGACACGTGTACAGAAAAGCGGAGGTCAGGTGGGTTGTGTATATATTGTGGAGTAGCATTGACTACAGAGCAACTGAGAACCCCAGTACGAGGGCAAGGTTAGCTAGGTTTCATAGGAGATCTCTGTAGCTGAACCATATCAGGTTTTAAGTATCCAGGAGAAAGCTTCAGTTGCTAGTCCCTACATGCATGGCTCAGTTGCTTATAAACACTTGCATTTACACCCACTGTCAGCATTCACACTCAGAGTTGAGGAAGGTTTTGATGTTCTGAACCTTATGTGTGGGGAAGGCTTTTGCAATTTCCTATGCATCTGAGGCATTGGATCTTGACATGTCTATGTCCATGTCACTCAGGACCTGACTCACTATACATTCCTTCAAGGCTCCCCTTGTGTCCACTCTTAGCTGCACTTTTTCCACATTGATCTGCACTTCAATTAAAAGACAATATCTTACCAAACCCTGACACTATTGCTGATGTCATGTTGTACTTGCAGACAGGAGCCTGGTATGGCTGTCCTCTAAGAAACTCTGCCAGCACCTGACGAAGACAGATACAGATATTCACAGCCAATCATTGGAGCGAGCCTGGGGACCCCAGTGGAAGAATTAGGGGAAGGACTGAAGTAGATAAAGGGGATTGCAAGCCCATAGGAAGAACAACAATATCAACTAAATGGACCCCCTCAGAGCTCCCAGGGACTAAACCACTAACCAAAGAGTATACATGGGTGGGTCCATGGCTCCTGATATATATGTAGCCAAGGATTGCCTTATCTGGCATCAATGGGATGGTGGTGTTTGGTCCTGTGGAGGCTTGTTTCCCCAGAGAAGGGGGATGCTAGAGGGGTAAAGCTGGAGGGGGTAGGTAGGTGGGTGAGCACCCTCTTAGAGGCAAAGGTTAGGGGGAATGGGCTGGGGGGGTACTGATGAAGGGGATACCTGGAAGGGGGACAACATTTGAAATGTAAATAAATAAAATAATTAGTAATAATTTGAAAGGCAATGTCTTACCCAAGCTAGTAGATGTTCTACATGTTCTTTCAGAAGTACATGAGAAGACAGGGAAGGGAAGGAAAATGGGGAGGAAGTTATATCCACAGGAGGAACTGAATGATGGCTGAGTGGTTTCTTTGTTGTTGGTGATATTTTTTAATTAGTTTTTTGATAAGTTGCAATTATGGCAGCTCAAGAGAAGGCAAATGGATGAAAATGAAAGATGGAATCATGAGTGAGGCTTATTTGATGCTGAGTGTTGTGTAAATTTGTTTAATCTTCATGACACTCCTCAAAGCTGAGGTTATTGTTCTTATACAGCAAGGAGCAAAGTTGGTCTTGGAGGAGGTAATTAGTTGTTCGGTATTATCTTTAATACTTGCAGAATTTAGATTCTGCTGACCTCAAACCTTTTCTTTTTCTAAAAGGGCCACAGTACATATATAAGGCTTTGTAGGGAATATGGTATCTGCTGTAACTGTACAATATGCCAACATCAAACAAAAACAGCCACTAACAAGTTGGGGACACTTATTTTCCAATAAGATTTTACTGTAAAAGCATCCATCCATTGGGATTTGGCTTGTCAGTCTAATTTCCAACTTCTGCTTTTAATCCCTAGTCTTGTAATGAGCATCCCCTCCCCTACGCCCCACAAAG
The DNA here is from genome assembly GCF_947179515.1 of Apodemus sylvaticus. Taxonomy (NCBI): domain Eukaryota; kingdom Metazoa; phylum Chordata; class Mammalia; order Rodentia; family Muridae; genus Apodemus; species Apodemus sylvaticus. Next base: position 64,696,123 of record NC_067482.1, on the reverse strand, counting down.
AGCGAAGAGGCAGACAAAGGCAGAATTCAGAGCTAGAAAGTCAGCTTTGAAATGGATGTTATAAACACATTGCAGTTGTCTTCATGTATTAGGGGGGAAATCTACTAGATATGCAATTGTACTAATAAGTTAGCCAAGCTTCCATATATTCCCTAAAAGTATATTTTAACAACATATCTTCTTTAAGCATTCCAAGTCTTACAGATGAGCTAACCACCAAAAGCTGTCAGAGTATTCCCTGATACACACACACACACACACACACACAATTACAGTTACAGTTACAGGTGAGAGCCTCTCTCCCTCCCTCCCTCTCTCACTCCCTCCGTCCATTCCTCCCTCATCTTCTCACTTGTAGCCACACTGGAATTCTCAGCCATAACCCAGAGCATCATGCTACTGTTACAGCTACCATATTGTAGTGCTGGGTAGATAACACTTATTTTTAAGATTATGTTACTTTTTCTACCAAATACATTACTAAGGATACATTTCTACATTTCTATGTTTATTGATTGATGGATATGTGTGACCAAACATCATGTTCCACATAGGAGGCATGTTTAGAAAGTGTTGACATTAGCATGACATGTGCATGTTATTTTTGGCCCTTCACATAAACATTTCACTCATTTGTTAAATGTATAGACCAAACTGAAAGTGTGGGGGACATTAACCTGCTCAGTGAGAGGAGAGTTTCTCTCAACTTTACAAAAAAATGAGCCAATTGGAACTATGACCGCATGTCAGAATTATTACTTATGGCAAAGCTGGTGAGAGTCTAATACCATTTCAGGTCAGTGATTTCTAAACTCAACAAGGAAGCAAGTGACCAGACAAAAGTGAAGCTGGAAGTCTGATTTTTCTCACAGTTTCTTTCCCATTCCAAGTCCAGAGGCAATGCAGAACAGTCATCAGGATGAAAGCAGAAACTTCAATGAGCATCTACTTATCCCTGTTCCCTCTTTCACTGCCTCAGTTTTCCATGAGGCTATGGCTGGGTTGATGGGAGGGATAGGAAGACATAGAGCTGTGTTATCCAAGTTGTCTTAGCTGAGTTTGCAAATGTGAGAAAAGTTTAATTTGAGAAACTGCTGCAGAGATGTGAGCAAGCCTTGTCATTAGAAGAAGTGTCTGATTGACTCATGGCCTCATGGGACATTTCAATTTTGGCTATAAGCTGGATTCTAAAGGTATTTACATAATAATAAATATTTTGCTTCTAATAGATTATTTTAAATATTTAGTATAATAAATGCAGGTATTATATTGTTACATGTTGATACATTCACAATTTTTAGAACAGGTACCCTCTCCTTTGATCAAGAGCTAAAAATTAATTTGGCCAATTCTTTTGATCTTTTTCTTCTCCCTAACAAAAGTACAAGTTTTATTCAGATCTCAGAAGGCAATTAAAATTATTGAAAAACAATAGCTTTTATATATCTAATTATTAATATAAATTATTATTATTATTAATATTATTAATATTATTATTATTTTACTTAAGGTATTCTTGCACTATTCTCAGTGACCACCCGGCAATCATCAGTTGGAGAGCAAGGTGGTCTGTGGGCTGTGGTATTCATGCTTATTTATTGTGTGATACCATCTCTGAGTTGATTTCTGGCATTATTAAATTATTTGTTTATGATGGTTAATAAATGTAAGTACTGTCTAGCCTGCAGTCAGTCAGAGGCCGTCCCAGCCTTTCCATTTTCTAGGGTGTGGTTTTCATTTGGTCCTGTCCCACGTGGCAATGAGGGCAGTTGGTGGTTCCTGGGTACTGTCTATTTCACAAAGTGGTCTGCGTCTGCAGGAGTCTGAGTGTGCTTTTCCCCATGAGGACCTAGGCTGCTGGGCTGAGAGCCTTTGCACAGTTACTACAGCCTCATAATGGGCTGATGTTTCTCTCCATCAGACAAACACAAACAGTGCTTGTGGTGAAAGAGGACAGCAGGAGGTAACTTCTGCAAGAGGAAACCAGCTGCAAGTGTGAATGCCAGATATAATCTTGTTGAAGAAATAAACCGTAGCAATAAAAAAGAGGGAGGCTAACTTACGGTTTTAAACTGAATATGAAAATTCCAAGTTAAACCTGAACATATTCATGTTCTGTATGTTTAATTCCATAGAAATCCATTGACCATCGTTTCTTTACAACTGAATTCATTGACTATTTGTGTGACTACTTTCATTATTATAGAGATATGCTTGAACAAAGAAATGAATGTGATAGAAGCCATGCCCTTAAGAAAACTAGCTCGGTGTTGAAAAGATGAGTCAGTAGTTGATCCAAGTTAAGTTCCCATCATCCCATTGGGCCGCTCAAAACAGTGTGTATCCTCTGTCTCCAGCAGATGTGATGTGATTTCCTATATTCTGCAGGTACTTGCCTTCCCATAAGTGCACATACACAGTCACTCTTACCTACTCATAATTCAAACTAAATGAACCTTAAAAAGAAAGGAGCTTTAGTTTATAGGAAAATAATTGCATATAAAGTCAATGCAGAGACTCAGAACTGGTGATATTCTGAGAACAAATGCCTGTTGAATTCTCAGCCTTAAATGAGACTTCATTTCTCTAAGGCTTGGTGAAAATCTATGAAAGGGAAGCGGACCGATGTAAGAGCTGGAGTATAGAAATTAAAGCTATAAAATGCTGTAGTCTGCACATGAAATTGTTGCTCTATCTATGGATTCAGTGTCAATGGCCACCTACATAAGACCTGTACAGGGCTCATCAATATTAATATCAGGATGGAGATGGGTAGAGATTATAAGGTCCTCCCTTCCCAGAGGCACTAGAGTCAGTTAAAAGTTACAGGGAGAAAGGAGTCATTCCTGAATTGTGTGGTAACTCTAAATTGCCAGGTCAAGCAAATAAGTCACATTCAAACCCATAGACGCAACCCTAGTTAAAATTCAATGGGTCACAAAATGGGCCACAAAATAAAGACACTAAGGGAGGATAGAGGTCAGGGGAAAGAAGGGATTTGAGGAAGGATGAAGGAAGGAAACAAGCAGGGACTGTGGGGTGTGTGTGTGTGTGTGTGTGTGTGTGTAACTGTAAAGGAATAAAACATTTTCTATAATATACATACCAAAAAGTAAAAACTTAGACTTTAGGTATGTCTTTGATTACAATTAATTTATTTAAAGCTTTTAATTAGTTTTATTTTTAGGGAGATTATATGGCAGCCTTAAGGTACATGTAGATCTCTGGGAGAAGCAAACATAAACAGATAAGCACAAATGAATAATTTCTACTAATATTGAAAACACCCACAAACACTATATTCATGGCATATGGGATGTAGGGTAGTGGAGCAGGGAAGAGAGGTGGTCAGAGGACGGATCCTAGACGGTTTTCCTATTAGACAGGAAAGACTCTGTAGGCACATACACAAGTGTGTGAAGATGTGTGCACAGCTCATGTGTTGGGTTGGCAGAAATGGAATGTTTCTGGGAAAGAGGGTGGGATAATAAAAACTCTTTGGTGGGAGTGGGGATTGAACTGTAGGGCGTATAAGGTCAGTGAGGCAGAAGTAGGGTAGGAAGGCTCAAGAGATGCAATATGTGTGCAAGTCACAAATATAATTTGGATTTTGTTCTGAGACCATTCTAAAATGTTGCAGCATCTTATTGGATTATTGTGGCTGGAGGTTAATATGCTATAGAGTGGGGAGTAGTTAAGAAGAAGAGAGAGAGAAATGTAAAATCTAAGATAAGTGGTGATCCTTCAGGAGAGAGGTGCTATTGGACCTCTACATATTGTGAATAGAGATGAGGAGGCCAAACAGTCTAGGAACAGTTGTAGCTGGTCACTAGCATCAAGACAATTAGTCACCTCCATACTGCCAAGGTCATCAGCGCTTCTGTATCTCATCTAGCTCTGTATTTTGTCTAGGCTGACCCTTCTGAGCTTGAGCTTCTTGAGCCATTTTATCTCCTTTGTTTCTGGGGAGATGCCATTTCTTAGATTCCTCCTAATGCACTGCACTGGCCACACCTTAGCTTTTCTTGTTGCTTCAAGACTTATTGATTATTCCCTCTCCTTTTAAGTCACTACCTCCCAAATGGTCATTTCCAGCCTGGCTACATTTGATTGTATATGCAGTTGATACATGCTCTTAAATATCTAACAGTCTTGCAAGATATCAAATGCAAAAGTAAACAACTAATTCTGCTTTTCGTCTTCTATGTGGTGCAACTTCATCCTGGTTCCTTAGGGCAAGTGCTTGAAACCACCTTGATCCATTTTTACTGTAATTCATGTTTGGTCTCTTAGCACATCCTGGAAACTTACTGTAGGTGGCTTGCCTTAATGAACGCAACAGAGGACGTTCTGATATCTACATCCTTTCCATCTGGCTTTTCAACCTTGTTGCCCATTAAAATGTGAGACTTACTTCTCCCTTTGAATAGAGGTTTGTTTTGTGAATCAATTTGTGAGAAAAGAATGAAAAACTGACTATGTAAGTGTACAGTATCCAGGCAATTATATAAAAATAGAACTCTAATCTACAGCTTGTAGCAGCTAGCCAGGGAGCCAAATAAGAGCAGCTGTCATAATCATCCCTTAAGTGTTCAAAGTTTGATTAATAACTAAGTTTTCCTATTTTTTCAGTTCTCCCCACTTCTAAATTAGAACTGAATAAAGAAAACTAACTACACGACCCTAAGCAATCAATGGTTCGTTGCTTCTTGGTGGGCCTCTTAGTTTCCCTGGGAGAGCAGCTTCCAATGATGGAGGACACCTGAGTGGTTAACATTTTCCTATCATAAGCATTCCCACTTTTGTGTCTTCCTTTGACTCCTTGCCAACCACAACTAGCTGTGACTGACTTCTGGACTGTATCAAACACTATCTGTTTTTTCTTGTTTTGGTGGGACTCATTTATTTTCCTTAGTCTGTGGTAGAATCAAGGCACTCATTCTGTGCTTGTTTCAAGAGTTCTTTGACAATTAGCAGTTGCACTGTCCTGTTCTGCTTTTCTCCAGAATAAATCAGCACTAGGTTCCTGGAGGTTCTAGGGCATACCTATGTTCTAAAAACTGTGTGGATCAGAACTTAAGGGTTATGCTGCCATGGAGGTCCCTGAAAATAAGAAACTAAAATAAGGAGGTAGAGAAACTTGGAAAAGGATTTAGGAAGTGCTTGAGTGAAAGAGGGTAAGGTCTTCTAGCAAGTCTATTTACTTACATGTAAGTTATGTAAGTAGACTGAAAATAACATTTTGTCCATTGTCTATTGCTATCATAAAGCATCTGGTAAATAAAGAAAGAAAAGTGGTTGGTTTAGCTCACAGTTTTGAATACTCAGAGTCCCATCTGTTTGTATAGTGGGAAAGATCTTCTGGATCTCTCATGTTTTGACTAATGTCAGAAGAGAATACAAGGGAGCAAAAAGAGAAGATAAGAGAAACAAAGGGACCAGATTTGCTCCTTTATCACATTTTGATAACGAGGAAAACATCTACTTCTTTTAGAATAATATTAAACTATTTATGGGAATAGTCATGTCAGCATCAGTCTATACTTGGATATGTCTCTTAAAGGTCTCTTGGTATTTGGAACCAAGGTGTAGGCACATGACCCTTTTGGAGGACAGAAAAACCTTTTCTAATCCACAGCAAATGCTAACCTACATTGCTATTTAGTGACTGTAAGAGGTTATTCAATAATGTAATCTATAGCTCCAACATAACCAACTGGGTAGAAGCTACTGTATAAGTTCCAGACCAGCAAACTTCTGCTTAGTGTATCCTAAGTTTTGAGGGCAGAAGCCATCTGAGAACTACATGCCTTATTTACTAAGGCATTTTAAAATATGGTTGAAATTTAAAATACTTGTATATTTTCTACAGAGTATGAGTGAAGATTTGCTTGTTCATGCTTAACACGTTTTTAAAAGGAAAGCTGGTGTGCATGTAGCTGAAGAATCTGCTGGCTATAATGAGCATAGCAAGGTTGCTCTGTTGTTGAGCTTTCTGTTTTCAAGAGGTTATGTGAATGAACCATCATGAGCACTCAAGAAAGTTTTGTAGCTTCTGGTGGCAAAAGGTTACTATATCTATCCAGTAGACTGCCATGCCTTGCAACTGAAAAAAAAAATCAAACTAAGGAGATCAATATAAAACTGAATATAAACCCTGTGGCTTTAGTTTCCATATATCAGCATTTCTTTCTTCTCCCACCCATTGTGCAAAGGGTGCTCTAATTTTTCTCCACGACATTTATGCCTCTTTGCAACTTGCGTCAGATACCAGTCTCTCCTGTATGTATATGTACTGACTTTGGGATCTGGTTATTTCTTAAGGAGTCTGACCTTGAGTCATAAATCATAGTGTGCTGCAGCCTCTGAACAAGGGAGCTGTCCATTCCCCAGACTTCACTCTCTAGTACTCACGGAGCAGTTAACAGTTGCATACAGTCTGAGTGGTAACCTTTCACCTCTGGCTGGAACTCTACCTTTTTGTTTGTTTGTTTGTTTTGTTTGTTTTGTTTGTTTTTTGTTTTTTAATTTTCTATATTCTTTGTTTACATTCCAAATGCTTTCCCCTTTCCCAGTTCCCACCTCCTCATATGTCCCATAAGTCCTCTTCTCTCCACCCATTCCCCAATCACCCCCTCCCATCTCTCTGTCCTGGTCCTCCTCTACAATGCTGGATCAAGCCTTTCCAGGATCAGGGCCCTCTCCTTTCTTCTTCATGGGAATCATTTGGTATGCTAATTGTGTCTTGAGTATTCAGAGCTTCTGGGCTAATTAATATCCACTTATCAGTGATTGCATTCCATGTGTATTCTTTTGTGATTGGGTTACCTCACTTATGATGATATTTTCCAGTTCCAACCATTTGCCTAAAAATTTCATGAATTCATTGGGAACTATACCTTATTGAACATTGTTTTTCCAACAACTTGAAGATCTAAAGGATACCTAACGATCCTTATAACTTTGCTCTTCATTTTTCTTTCTAGCTGGAGGACAAGCAAGCAATAATTTCTATGTGATGAGTTTGTGTTTTATTATTGAAATAACATTGCCAAAGATTCTGTGGGCTTCCATACAGATTAAGGACAGCCAAAACCACTGGAGGAATTCCAGATTCAAATCCTAGCTAGATGAATGCACCCTGTTCTTACCCATGCCTTGGCTTATTTGTGATTCCCAAAGTCTCCTTGCTTCCCACATCACACACCTTCCATTCATCTAGAATTTTGTATAGATTATAAATCTTATGTATGGGATGATTATGGTTTGGGCAAGCCATTTCAAGACACCCATTTAAAAAACATTAATTGCCTTTTCCTCTTGTCAATTGCCTTTGGAGGTTCTGGTAGAGTGTTGAGCAGTCTGCTATGGTTCCTGAAATAACATAGAAATGAAAAATTGGTCTCAGATTCTATCATGATTAAGTAATAATGTGTATTTGAAGGCAAGTTTAAGTGACTTTTATATAGGTGTTCTTACTTCCTAAGACTTACTGTCTACTGAAGACAGACACATTACACACACATCCCTGGCTTTGTCTTGGAAGGTTGCACAAGTCAAAGTCAAAGTGATAATCAGGACTTTCATTGTTCTGAAAATTTATCTACATAAAGACTCCAATATATACATCAAAAGAACATTTATTTTCTGACATAATAATTCCTGGAAAACTAATAATCACAGCATGACATTACATGGTTTTATTCCCACCATCATAAAGGCACAGAGGTGATACTGAACTCTGTTCCCCAGAGTTGAAGTCACTTTCTCTGTACTTTGCTTTTGGAGTTTACTGTCATGATAACTAAGAACATTTACAATTATGAAGGAATAGGGTACATGAAATTATGTCTTCTGCTTAGTGTCAGATCAGCCTGGCCTTCATCAAAGACTTTAATCTTATACTAAAAAAACCAACAAAAACTGAGTAAACAGAACACAGGACTATAATTCACTTGTCATTTGGCTGTGGCTCACTTAGCTTGTCTCATTCTCCGATGGAGGGTTGTATTGTACATGAACTTACCTGATGAGATACTGTCTGCCAAATGCCTGGTATACTTTCTGAAGCCATTGCAGATATTCAGTAATCATTAGTTCCTTCCATCTAAGAATGAGGGACTTTTCTATTAATATTGCTAACTAGCTGGCCACACCCGTGTGCTTAGCACCATGGGCACGGAACCAGTGTGAAGCCTGAGCCTGAGGGAATCACTGCAGTTGAAGAAGCTCCGTTTCTGGACGCTCATTGTCTGTGTACTCACTGTTCTAGTCCCACTGTTTGGAGGTTAAACTATGACACTGGGAATGTAGTCTTCCTAGCATTATTATGCTTAGGCACAGAGTCATTAACCCTACAGCAATGAATAGGCAGAGAATGTGTGTGGTGATCAGTGCTAGGTTCTTTGTCTCATAGACATGCATATGGGGAATGTGGAAAAGCCCCAGCAAAGATACACGTCAGTAGAAACAGGGAGTCTTGGTGCTTACAACCTCATCGTTAAAGGTTACCTAAACTGGAGGGAGAGAAGGTTTGTTGAAAAATGGATCCATGTATTTGAATTTTATAGCACAGAAGACCCAGATTGATAAGCTTGTCTGTCCATTGATGACCTGAGATTCTCTTGAAACCAAAATAAGAAGAGAACTTTCTTTTTTTTTTTTTTTTTTTTTTTGTCTTTTTTTTTTATTTGATATAATTTATTTACATTTCAAATGATTTCCCCTTTTCTAGCCCCCCCCACTCCCCGAAAGTCCCGTAAGCCCCCTTCTCTTCCCCTGTCCTCCCTCCCACCCCTTCCCAGTTCCCCGTTCTGGTTTTGCCAAATACTGTTTCACTGAGTCTTTCCAGAACCAGGGACCACTCCTGCTTTCTTCTTGTATCTCATTTGATGTGTGGATTATGTTTTGGGTATTCCAGTTTTCTAGGTTAATAACCACTTATTAGTGAGTGCATACCATGATTCACCTTTTGAGTCTGGGTTACCTCACTTAGTATGATGTTCTCTAGCTCCATCCATTTGCCTAAGAATTTCATGAATTCATTGTTTCTAATGGCTGAATAGTACTCCATTGTGTAGATATACCACATTTTTTGTATCCACTCTTCTGTTGAGGGATACCTGGGTTCTTTCCAGCATCTGGCAATTATAAATAGGGCTGCTATGAACATAGTAGAGCATGTATCCTTATTACATGGTGGGGAATCCTCTGGGTATATGCCCAGGAGTGGTATAGCAGGATCTTCTGGAAGTGAGGTGCCCAGTTTTCGGAGGAACCGCCAGACTGCTTTCCAGAGTGGTTGTACCAATTTGCAACCCCACCAGCAGTGGAGGAGTGTTCCTCTTTCTCCGCACCCTCTCCAACACCTGCTGTCTCCTGAATTTTTAATCTTAGCCATTCTGACTGGTGTAAGATGAAATCTTAGGGTTGTTTTGATTTGCATTTCCCTAATGACTAATGAAGTGGAGCATTTTTTAAGATGCTTCTCCGCCATCCGAAGTTCTTCAGGTGAGAATTCTTTGTTTAACTCTGTACCCCATTTTTTAATAGGGTTGTTCGGTTTTCTGGAGTCTAACTTCTTGAGTTCTTTATATATATTGGATATTAGCCCTCTATCTGATGTAGGATTGGTGAAGATCTTTTCCCAATTTGTTGGTTGCCGATCTGTCCTCTTGATGGTGTCCTTTGCCTTACAGAAACTCTGTAACCTTATGAGGTCCCATTTGTCAATTCTTGCTCTTAGAGCATACGCTATTGGTGTTCTGTTCAGAAACTTTCTCCCTGTACCGATGTCCTCAAGGGTCTTCCCCAGTTTCTTTTCTATTAGCTTCAGAGTGTCTGGCTTTATGTGGAGGTCCTTGATCCAATGGAAAAAAGATAGCCTTTTCAACAAATGGTGCTGGTTCAACTGGAGGTCAGCATGCAGAAGAATGCGAATTGATCCATCCTTGTCTCCTTGTACTAAGAAGAGAACTTTCTTAAAATCACTTCCCTTTGTCAACTTGCTTGCAATTGTTTACTCTGTGATGAAGCTCCTTTCCTTTCCTTTCCTTTCTTTCCCCCAGCTTCTTTTGCTTGTATTTATTTCAAATTTTCTGGTAATTCCTTATACCTTAGGAGAAAACTTAAATATTTTGTTAGGATGAAATGCATCCTTCTTTTTTTTAAAAAAAAAAAAAGATTTTTTTAAATTGAATATCATCTTCATTTACATTGCCATGGTAAAACCTTTCCAAAGTTCTCCCCTCCCCAAAGACCCCAACCCCTTCTCCCTCCCTGTGTCTCCACATATATGCCCCTCCACCCGACACACTCCCACCTCCACCCCTCAGTTTCCCTTTGTTGGGGCCTCTGTTGAGCCTTTACCTGACGAAGGACCACTCCTCCCACTAATGCCCAACAAGGCCTTCTTCTGCCACATTTTTGGCTAGAACCATGTGTTCCCCTTGGTTGATAGTTCAGTCCCTGGGAGTCTTGGGGCATCTGGGTGGCTGAAATCATTGTTCTTCCCATGGGGCTGTAAGCTCCTCTAGACCGCTGTCCAGCTCCTCCATTGGGGTCCCCATGCCCAGTCCAATAGTTGGTTACTAGCATCTGCCTCTGTATTTGTAAGGCTCTGGCAGAGCCCCTCTGGAAACTGGCATAGTTTCATTCAGAGAGCTAATCAATGGGTTCATGAGATTAAACATGAGGCCTTGTTTCATATGGCAATTTCAGTGGTTTTGCTCCAATGCAGAGGATAAACTCTGAAAGCTTGTGGCCACAGGTAGGTGTCTGATTGGATGAGAGAGCTGAGTCATTTCTTGTTTGACTTGCTCTCTGTTCACTCTTTTTCCTTTGGTTCAAAGAAGGCTTCCTCTGCAGTTTGTGACTGCTGCTGTCTGAGTCCAGTTGCTTCCCTGTTGTTGTCATGAGAGCTGTAGCTACAAGCTCACTTCTCCATCCACACACTTCCCTTAACTCTCTGACCTCCCTCTGGATTTAAGCATGGAGCCCCTGCTGCACAGACAGTTTGTTTATAGAAGGGAGACATCCTCATTTTGTTTGTGCCTTGAACTCCTGCATATGGTCCATCATCTCTCACTTCTCATCAGTCATCCCGACTCGTGTCAGAGGCAGGGTCAATTAACTTCCTACAGAGATGTTAACTTGGCAGACACAAATTGATTGATTTGTTTTAATCTGACTGCTTTAAAAGAATGAAGATTCTAGGTAAGAGGGATATCTAAGCCAGGAGACTTGAGTGTACAGCAAGATTGATTGCTTTTTATTTCAGAAGGAACACAAAGTAAATAGCAGATGTGGGAAGATGGCAGATTTATTTCATAGATTGGTGTCATCCGAGGTGTGAATGGATTGCCTCATCTTTATAGTATTTCTGCTTTGCAACGTCAACTGTCAACTTCTTCCTCACATCCTTGCCATTGTCCTTAAGGCAGAGCCTATCCTGTACTGGTTGGTTACTGTTCTTCTTGATGTTCATCCAATGGTTCTACCTTGAAACCCATTGTCTTTCTTGACAGCCATTCTTTTCAGCACCCTTATCTAACTTAAGTGCTTACTCTACCAAACTGGCTCTGTGGACTTATTCTCCATCTTTTGCTACCTCCTTCTCAAGTTAATCCTTTTTCAGGCTGCTACTTCCCCTCCAGTGGTCACTACCATCATTTCCTTACTGGCTCTTCAATCTTATCATCTCCAGCCTGTCATCTAAATAGTCTTGTTGGGGTTAACTTAATCATGTTCCTTCCCTACTTAAAATCTGCAGTGATTCAACCTTCTACAGAAGAAGTTCTAAAACAACCTTTAAATTTTTTTTTCTCCTTTGTAGAAGCCTTCTGTCTCTCATTAATCCTTTGTTCAGCATCCCTACTTTGGAGCAATGTTAACAGGCTATAATATTTAGTAAAATATTAAATAGGGTAGTTTGCATATTTTTGTCTTTGCAAAGGCTACTTTTGTCTGAAAGAATATATGACCTATGGAAAACTATTATCCATCCTTCCATCTCCAGTTTAGAAATCACACATAAGACCAATCGTATTTACTTTTTTACTTTTCACCAAGTGATTGCTGGGAATTGAATTCAGGGTCTCCAGAAGAGAGATTGGTGTTCTTAACCTCTGAGCCATCTTTCCAACCCCCTTTTACTTTTCCACTACTGTGATAAAGCACCATGGTCAAGGAACCATGTAGAAGGAAGAATTTATTTTGGGCTTTGCTTGCAGAGGGATATCACCATCACAGCAGACAGGCAGACAAGGTCCTGAAACCACAACTGAGAGCTCATGTCTGGGTCTAGCGACAGGCAGCAGAGATAACACACTCAAAATAACGCAAGTCTTTTGAAATCTCTAAGTCATCCCTGAGTGGCACACTTCCTCTAACAAGGCAACATAGAAGTTTTAACCCATAAACACAAACTATGGACCAAGCATTCAAACACCCAAGACTTACAAAGGGCATTTTATTCAAACTGTTATAATCTGCCTTTATTCCTAGCTTGAATTGATTAGTACTACTGATCTGATACTCTACTTCTAATATTGATTTATCCAAGTGGTTGCTTTGCAATTAGATTTAAATTATTTAGAAAGCGCAATTGTGTCTTATGTATCATTATATCTCTATCAGTGTGCAAACTCATAAATGTTAGATTTATTTGCAATAATTGACTCTCTAAACCTAGCTATCAACAAAGACTCTTTATTATTATTTCTTTTAGGTTTTTGATATTTACTTGTGCCTTTTCTGTTTCTGATTATTCCATATTATACATAAAAAGCCATAAATGCTTCTTAACTCTCCACTCAACATCACTCCCTTCATGAAAGTATTTTTCCCTCTCCAGACAAAATTAATCATCTGTTTTTTGAAAAATTTCACAACTAGACATAAATATTTACATAATTATTTGTGTATTAGTGTTAACAGAATATTTTCCTAAATTAGCACTTGAAAATTTATTAGTGATCAAAATTTATTAGTGAGTAAATCCCCCTCCTTTAATTATGGCTTCATTTGTACCTTCACAGTGTTTGTCATTTATGGTAGAGTTCAACAGTTATTTATATAGTTGCAAAATTTTAAACTTCCTAATGGAGGCCTTAAGCTTTATTAATATTTCTTTTCCTGTTGCTTAGCAGAAAACCTGGCATGTATATTTGTGCTAAATATTACATGTTAAGTTATATTGAAATGAAATAAAGTATAAAGTTTCTGAGAATATTGTTTATCTTCTTTCTTGAGTTTATCAAAATAGCCACTTGGGGGGTATGGGAGGAAATGCAACAGAACAAAGCTTTTTGGTTGAGTTTACAGGAGAATACAATCAAAATTTTGGAATTAAATAAGCCTATTTCATTGTTTATTTGTCATTATAAAGTCACTCAAGTTTCACGAAGAAGTGATTTTCCACTTATGTGGCTCCAGTATTTAGCTTGCAAAATCTCTGTGGTAGGTCCTTACAAATAGACTGTGCTTCTAAGTCCTTATAAAATGAGGAGATTGCTCTGCAAGTATAGTGTTTGTTTAAATGTCCCAAGGTGTTTTTTCCAGATTGTAGAGTATATCAGGGATTATATTATGATATAAAATGAATCATCTACATGTATTTTCATCATCAATACAACTTGTTTTTCCTTCCTGGGAAAGACAAGAGTATGTACTGTGATCTTTTTTTTCCCCAATTAGGAAATAATAAGTCTACTGGAGTGAAAACACACATGTTGAAATCGCATAATAATTCATGAGACAGTTTGAGCCATACATCCTATCTTTTAATCTGCAACAGAGTAAAAAATACCAATCTTTAAAAAATGAATACAGTTTAAAGTTAAGGTTCAATTTTAATGGACCAGGATAGTGTGCTTGGTTAATAGTGTGGGTCTTGGAAGTAGAGACTGTATATTTAAATCTTGGTACAGTTGCTCTCTTGCAATGTAGACTCTCCAAGTCACCTGGCCACTTTTCCTCATCTACAAAACTGGGTTTGTCATAGTCCTCTGTGTGTGCGTACTGTTATATCAGCCTGTCCTAAGGGTTCATATCTGGTCCATCCTCTATTCTTTTCCTTTATTTAAGCCTCCCCCCATGTTTTCTTTCTCCTCAAATCTTGAGGTCTTCGGTGATCCATCCTGCTCTGTCATATCTCCTACATTTGTATTTATCATATTTACGCATATTAGATCCCTTGAGACTCTTTATTCCCTAATTTGTCACTGATTGCCAAAAAATGGCTAGAGAGCACAGCCTTTGGGTACATAGTGGTACATCAATCAATACACTACATGGATTTTCTAATGAATAATCTTATGAGCAGATATATTCTATAGTCACTTTTTGAAACTTAAGTCAGAATTTAAAAACTACCACAGGAGAGACTTTCGTAACTTAGCTATATATAAGGGTGTGTCCCATCCAGCCTCAGTCTTAAATGTCTGGGAAGTGGTGGGAGCTCAACAATATTATAGGTCAGTCTGTTACAGATACTTTAAGGAGGTATAAAAAGATCTATTCAGCTACCCTGTATAAACTTTTTCTAGAGATAAAGTTCAGTGAAGAGCTAAGGTACTGCTGCTGAGTGTCATGTTGGAGTCTATGGTCTGGCTATGGCCAGGGGGTGGGGGGTGTGGGGGGGTGGGGGCATGTTTATGTCTGCAGCACAAGTTATCACTTAAAATCATATGAATGGCTGTGGTCTGTGTTGCTGCCTGAAGTCATGTCATTGTGCATGGGCCAGATGTCACATTGATGTCTATGTCCTGTGCTGCGGTTAAGGGCCATGATGGTATCCATAGTCCATTCTGTGGCTGAGGGTTGTGTTGATATCTGTCTTAGTGTTTCCATTCCTGTGAAGAAATATCATGCCCAAGGCAACGCTTGCAAGGGAAAACAATTAACTGGGGCTGGCTTACAGTTTCAGAGGCTTAGTCCACTATATTCACGGCAGGAAGCATGGTAGCATGCAGGCAGACATGGTTTGGGAGAAGGAGTTAATTGTTTTATATCTTGATGCAAAGGAGGAGCCTGTCTTCCCCAGACTGCCAAGAGGAGGGTATGAATCACACACACCAGACTTGTGCATATGTGTGTGTGTATGTATTTATATATATATGACTTCAGAGTTCTACCTCCACAGTTCTGCACACCCTCTAAGAAGACTATACCTCCTCCAATAAGGCCACACCACTTAATAGTGCCACTTCCCATGGACCAATCATATTCAAACCACCACATTTCACTCCCTGGCACTCATAGGCTTGTTCAAACACATTATTCTAATGGGGGGGGATTCCTTCCCATAGCATAATACAAAATATATTTAGTCCAGTTTCAAAAGTCCCCATACTCAACCACAGTCTCAAAAATGTTTAAAAGTCCCAAATTCAACATCTATTCTGAGATTCACACAATCTCTTAACTGTAAAAGTAATAATACTTCCCTATAAAGTAATAATAATAAAAAAGCAGAAAATATACTTCCAGTATCACAGGATATACATCACCATTACAAGACTTCATAGTGAGGAACACTGGACCAAAGCAAGACTAAAAACCAGCTGGGAAAACTCCAAACTCTGCATCTTCATGTCTGAAGTCCAACTCCTTTCAGCATTGTTGACTGCAACACAATTATTTCTCTTGAACTGGTTCCACATGGCAGGTACCCCACAACTCTGGCATCTCTCACATTTTGGTGTCGCTAAGGCAACTTCAGCTTCACAATATCCATGGAGAGTGCCACTGGAGACCATGGGGTGAGGTCTGTGGACTGTGCTGTTGACAGAAACCATGTGGAAGTTCATGATCTATGCTGCTGCTGATTGTGAAGGGCAAGCAAGCTTCTTTTGAAGTGACATCAGTGACTGCAGAATGACTGTTGAGAATGAAGGCTTCAGTGACAACCTCTCTCCCTCAATATCTCCACCCAAAAAGAAACAGTTTAAACAAGAAACCATGGAAAAGATCTCTTAAAAATTGAGAAAGGGATGCTGAAGTACATCTCTTCACAGTTAATGGTTTCTGAAGGGGTGGGGGAGGACTCAGTTTTGTTTAAGGGGATGGCCACTGAGAATTTGGCCATACTCCAGTGAGTATATGGGTAACACAAAATGGACCTCTTACTTTTTTCTTTCTCTTTTCTTTGAGAGGAGGTCGTAAGGGGAGAGGGGTTGACTTGGGAGGACTGGAAAGTGAGTGTGATTGGAGTGTATTACATAAAATTCCCAATAATCAATATAAATATTATGTTGTAAAAAAGAAAGGCTAAATTAACTACATCCTAAAGGATTGTGCAAAGGCCCCAGTAACCTAGCACAGGAAGTAGAGATGCTGTTTGAACATAGGAAAGGGACTTGAAGCTATCAGTTCAGATAGTGTTCTTCAGGGCTTGGACCTTGAGATGACAGTACAGAGAGGGGCTGTGGACCTTTAGGAGGTGGGGCTAGTGTGAAGTCAGTAGAGATGTTTACCAGTCTCTCTGTCTCCTCCTCCTTCTTGGTTCATGAGCATGTTCCTCTGACACATTCTATCACTGTGCTTTGACCACACTGCCCAAGTCTAGGAATCTTACACTAGAGGCTCCGACTTTGTGGGCCAAACTTAAATAGCCCATGTTAGAGATTTCAGTGTAGTGATATAAAGCTAATTAACACATTTTACTAGATTAAGAATATATTTTTTCCTGCATAGACCGTTAAAGTCATCTGATATAGAATAGATGCAATTTCCTTTGAGATTCATGTTCTCAATGTAGATTACTTCAGTCTACACCATCCAATATCCAGGCACTGGTTATATGTCATTACTGAACACATAAAAACATTCAAAGGATTTTAAAAACTAAATGTGAGGGTAAGAAGAAAGATATCTCATTAACTTTTAAAAAATATTGGTTATGTGTCAAAATGATAAGTATGTTATTATAATCACTGTGTCATTGTAATTATAGTACATATTAGCTTTATTTGTTTACTTTTATCATGTTTAAGGTGGTAGTAAATATTTTAAATGGAAATGTGGCTTACAATATAGTTCTTTTGAATATATCACCCTTAGAGTATGGTTGTAAAAGACATTATAAGCACTTACAGAGTGTTGATGGTACACTGAGCCTCCTGTAACATGCTGGTAATGGACAAGAGGAATTCCATAGTCTAGAGAGAGAAACAGGTACAGGAGCATCTGTCTATGATGCTGTAGTTGACTGACAACACTATGTGGAGTAAATTGTATGAAACCATATCATCATGGCTGAACATAATCTCTTATTCTGCAACTGGATTATTGGTTTAGGGCAGTAGTCATTTGTATTGTTTTTGGTTTTGATTCTCAAGTTTAAGTGTAGTGGTAATCATTCTATCATCCTTATTTATATTGATGGCTACACTTTGTAACACTTATACAGGTTCAGTGGATTGACTATGTAATCAAAAGTCTTCTGTTTATGGCAGTGCCATCCTTAGGACTTGGTGATGGGAAGTCATTCCACTTTATAGGACATTGTGAGAGTTCATTGTTCACTACTCCTTGTTATCCATGATTCTTACAGCGGGGATATTCTCCTCCCTGGTCTAGATAGAGTTTATCTTTTAATCTCTCTTTTTTTATTGAATATATTCTTCATTTACATTTCAAATATTATACCCTTTCCTGGTTCCCCCCACAGAAAACTTCCAACCCATCCTGCCTCCAAGATGCTCCTCTGCCCAAACCACTCCCACCTACACTGCCCCCCCCCCAATTTCCACACACTGGGGCATCTATTGAGCTTTCAAAGGACCAAGGACCTCTTCTCCCACCTATGTACGACAAAGCATACCTCCGCCACAATTGTGGCTGGAACCATGTGTACCCGTTGGTTGATGGCTTAGTCCCTGGGAGCCCTGGGGGGTGTGGCTGGCTGACATCATCATTCTTCTCATGAGGCTGCAAACCCCTTCACCTCCTCCAATCCTCCCTTCAACTACCTGTGCCCAGTCCAATGGTTGGCTGCTAGTATCTGCCTCTGTATCTGTAAGGCTCTTTCAGGGCCCCTCAGGAGACAGCCATAGTAGGCTCTTTTTAGAAAGCACTTCTTGGCATCCGCAGTAGTCTCAGGGTTTGGTGACTGCTTATAAGAAGAATCTCTTGGTAGGACAGTCTCTGGATGGCCTTCAGTCTCTGCCCCATACTTGTCTCCATAATTGCTAATGTGAGTATTTTGTTCTTTTTCTCAGAAAAACTGGAGCACCCACAGTTTGATCTTCATTCTTCTTGAGCTTCATGTGCTCTGTGAATTGTATATTGTTTATCCTGAGCTTTTGGGCTCCATTTATCATTGAGTGCATGCCATGTGTGTCCTTTGGGATTAGGTTACCTCACTCAGGATGACACTTTCTAATTCCATCCATTTACCTAAGAATTTCATAAATTCATTTTTTTAGAATATATCATGTATTCTGTGGAATGTTCTTGTTTTCTCTTTTTCCCTTTTTTAAATTTTCTATATTCTTTGTTTACATTTCAAATGATTTTCCCTTTCCTGGTTCCCCCATAAGTCCCATAATCTCTCTTCCTTTCACCCATTCCCCAATCAAACCCCTCCCACTTCTCTGTCCTGGTACTCTTCTGCAAAGCCGCATCAAGCCTTTCTAGGACCAGGGCCCTCTTGTTCCATCTTCTTGGGAATGATTTGATATGTGAGTTGTGTCTTGGGTATTCAGAGCTTCTGGGCTAATATCCACTTATCAGTGACTGCATTCCATGTGTGTACTTTTGTGAATGAGTTACCTCACTTAGGATGATATTTTCTAGTTCCAACCATTTGCCTAAAAATTTCATCAATTCATTGTTTTTAATTGCAGTGTAGTATTCCATTGTGTAAATATACCACATTTTCTGTATCCATTCATCCATTGAGGGACATCTGGGTTCTTTCCAGCTTCTGGATATTATAAATAAGGCTGCTATGAACATGGTAGGTGGAGCGTGTGTCCTTATTACATGTTGGAGCATCTTCTGGGTATATGCCCAGGAGTGGTATAGCTGGGTCCTCAGGTAGTACTATGTCTAATTTTATGAGGAACTGCCAAACTGATTTTCAGAGTGGTTGAACCAGCTTGCAATCCCATGAACAATGGAGGAGCTTTCCTCTTTCTTCACATCCTCACTAGCATCTTCTGTCTCCTGCATTTTTCATTTTAGCCATTCTGACTGGTGTGAGGTGGAACCTCAGGGTTGTTTTGATTTGCAGTTCCCTGATAATTAAGGATGTTGAATATTTCTTTAGGTGCTTCACAGGCATTTGAGTTTCCTCAGTTAAGAATTCTCT
The DNA here is from genome assembly GCF_947179515.1 of Apodemus sylvaticus. Taxonomy (NCBI): domain Eukaryota; kingdom Metazoa; phylum Chordata; class Mammalia; order Rodentia; family Muridae; genus Apodemus; species Apodemus sylvaticus. The sequence goes on along the minus strand of NC_067482.1, from coordinate 64,676,808 downwards.
GTTTAATTCTGTACCCCATTTTTTAATAGGTTTATTTGACTCTCTGGAGTCTAGCTTCTTGAGTTCTTTGTATGCATTGGATATCAGCCCTATATCCAATGTAGGATTGGTAAAGATCTTTTCCCACTCTGTTGGTTGCTGTATCCTATTGACAATGTCCTTTGTCTTACAGAGCTTTGCAGTTTTATGAGGTTCCATTGTTGATTCTTGTTCTTAGAGTATAAGCCATCAGTGTTCTCTTCATGAAAATTTCCTGTGTCCATGTGTTCAAGGCTCTTCCCCACTTTATCCTCTAAAAGCTTCAGTGTATATTGTTTTGTGTAGAGGACCTTGATCCACTTGGACTTGAGCTTTGTACAAGGAAATAAGAATGGGTCATTTGCATTTTTCTACATGCTGACTGCCAGTAGATCCAGCACCATCTGTTAAAAATTCTGTCTTTTTCCACTGGATGTTTTTAGCTCCTTTGTCAAATATCAAGTGACCATAGATGTGTGGGTTCCTTTCTGGGTCTTCAATTCTATTCCATTGATCTTCTTGCCTGTCTCTGTACCAATACCATACAGGTATTTTTTTTTTTAAATCATTATTGCTCTTTAGTAGAGCTTGAGGTCAGGGATGGTGATTTCCTCAGAAATTCTTTTGTTGTGGAGAATAGTTTTCGTTAGTTTGGTTTTTTTCTTATTCCAAATGAATTTGCAAATTGCTTCCTAGCTCTATGAAGAATTGAGTTGGAATTTTGATGAGGATTGCATTGAATCTGTAGATTGTTTTTACAAGATGCCTATTTTTACTATATTAATCCTGCCAATCCATGAGCATGGAAGATCATCTTTCCATCTTCTGAGATCTTCTTCAATTTCTTTCAGAGGCTTGAAGTTCTTGCCATTCAGATCTTTCACTTGCTTGGTTAGAGTCACACCAAGATGCTTTATATTGTTTGTGACCATTGTGAAGGGTGTCATTTCCATAATTTCTTTCTCAGCTTGTTTACGCTTTGAGTAGAGGAAGGCTACTGATTTGTTTGAGTTAATTTTATATCCAGCCACTTTGCTGAAGTTGTTTACCAGCTTTAGGATTTCTCTGGTGGAATTTTTGGGGTCACTTAAGTATACTATAATATCATCTGCAAATCGTGATATTTTGACTTTTCCTTTCCAATTTGTATACATTTGACCTCTTTTGGTTGTCTAATTGCTCTAGCTAGAAAGTCAAGTACTATATTGGATAGGGAGAGAGTGGGCAGCCTTGGCTGGTCCCTGATTTTAGTGGGATTGTTTCAAGTTTTTCTCTGTATAGTTTTATGTTGGCTACTGGTTTGCTGTATATTGCTTTTGCTATGTTTAGGTATGGACCTTGAGTTCCTGATCTCTTCAAGACTTTTAACATGTAGGGGTGCTGAATTTTGTCAAATGCATCTAATGAAATGATCATGTGGTTTTTGTCTTTGAGTTTGTTTATGTAGTGAATTTCATTGATGGATTCCATATATTGAACCATCCTTCCATCCCTGGGATGAAGCCTAATTGATCATGGTGAATTATCATTTTGATGTATTCCTGGATTTGGATGGCAATAATTTGAGTATTTTTGCATCAAAGTTCATAAGGGAAATTGGTCTGAAGTTCTCTTTCCTTGTTTGGTCTTTGGTCTTTGTTTGGTTTAGGTATAAGCATTATTGTGGCTTCATAGAATGAATTGGATAGTGCTCTGGTGTTTCTATTTTGTGGAATAGGTTGAAGAATATCTGTATTAGGTCTTCTTTGAAGATCTGATAGAATTCCCCACTAAACCTATCTAATCCTGGGCTTTTTTTTTTTTTTTTGATTGGGAGACTTTCAATGACTGCTTCTATTTCCTCAGGGCTTATGGGACTATTTATATGGTTTATCTGATGCTGTTTTAACACTGGCACCTAGTATGTGTCTAGAAAATTGTCAATTTCATCTAGATTTTGCAATTTTAGTGAGTATAAGCTTTTGTAGTAGGGTCTGATGATTTTGTTGAATTTCCACAGTTTCTGTTGTTATGACTCCCTTTTCATTTCTGATTTTATTAATTTAGGTAGTGCCTCTGTGCCCTCTGGTTAGTCTGGCTAAGGGTTTATCTATCTTGTTCATTTTCTCAAAAAACCAGCTCCTGGTTTTGTTGATCCATTGTATAGTTCTTTTTGTTTCTATTTGGTTGATTTCAGCCCTGAGTTTGACTATTTCCTGCCATCTACTCCTCTTGGGTGAATTTGCTTCTTTTTGTTGTAGAGATTTTAGGTGTGCTGTTAAGCTGCTAGTATAAGCTCTCTCCAATTTCTTTTTAGCACTTAGACCTATGAATTTTTCTCTTAGTACTGCATTCATCGTGTCCCGTAAGTTTTGGTATGATGTGACTTCATTTTTGTTAAATTCTAAAAAGTCTTTAAATTTTTTCCTTATTTCTTCCTTGACCAATTTATCATGAGTAGAGCAATGTTCAGTCTCCATGTGTATGAGTGTTTTCCATTGTTTCTGTTGGAACATAAGACCAGCCTTAGACAATGTTGATTTGATAGGGTACATCGAATTATTTCAATATTCCTCCTGTATCTGTTGAGGCCTGTTTTGTGACTAATTATATGGTCAATTTTGGAGTAGGTACCATGAGGTGCTGAGAAGAAGGTATATTCTTTGGCTTTAGAATGAAATGATCTATAAATATGTTAGACCCATTTGGTTCATAACTTCTGTTAGTTTCACTGTTTCTCTGTTTGGTTTCTGTTTCCATGATTTGTCCATTGCTGAGGGTGAGGGGCTTGAAGTGTCCCACTACTATTATGTGGGGTGGAATATGTGCTTTCAGCTTTAGTAAAGTTTCTTTTATGAATGTGGGTGCCCTTGCATTTGGAACATAGATGTTCAGAATTGAGAGTTCATCTTGGCAGATTTTTCCTTTGACCATATGAATGTGTCCTTCCTTATATTTTTGACACATTTTGGTGGAAAGTTGATTTTATTTCATATAAGAATATCCACTCTAGCTTGTTTCATACAACCATTTGCTTGAAAAATTGGTTTCCAACCTTTGACTCTGAGGTAGTGACTGTCTTTATCACTGAGCTTGGTTTCTTATATGCAACAAAATATTGGATCCTGTTTACATATCCAGTCTGTTAGTCTATGTCTTTTTATTGGAGAATTGAGTCCATTGATGTTAGACATTAAGGAAAAGTGATTGCTACTTCCTGCTATTTTTGTTGTTAAACGTGGAATTCTGTTAGTGTGGCTATCTTCTTTTGAGTTTGTTGAAACAAGATTATTTATTGCTTTTTCTAGGGTGTTGTTTCCCTCCTTGTGTTGTTATTTTCCACCCATTATCCTTTGTAGAGCTGGGTTTGTGGAAAGATATTGTGTAAATTTGGTTTTGTCATGGAATATCCTGTTTTCTCCATCTATGGTAATTAAGAGTTTTGCTGGGTATAGTAGCTGGGCTGATATTTTTGTTCTCTTAGGGTCTATGTGACATATGCCCAGGATCTTCTAGCTTTCATAGTTTCTGGTGAGAAGTCTGGTGTAATTCTGATAAGTCTGCCTTTATATGTTACTTGACCTTTCCCCCTTACTACTTTTAATATTCTTTCTTTGTTTAGTGCATTTAGTGTTTTGATTATTGTGTGACAGGAGGAATTTCTGTTCTGGTCCAGTCTGTTTGGAGTTCTGTAAGCTTCTTGTATATTCATGGGTATCTCTTTCTTTAGGTTAGGGAAATTTTCTTCTATAATTTTGCTGAAGATATTTACTGGCCCTTTAAATTGTAAATCTTTGCTCTCTTCTATACCTAAAATCCTTAGGTTTTGGTCTTCTCATTGTGTCCTGGATTTCCTGGATGTTTTGGGTTACAAGCTTTTTGCATTTTGCATTTTCTTTGACTATTGAGTCAGTGTATTCTATGGTATCTTCAGCATCTGAGATTCTCTCTTCTATCTTTTGTATTCTGTTGTTGATGCTTGCATCTTTTACTCCTGATTTCTTTTCAAGCTTTTCTATCTCCAGAGTTGTCTCCCTTTGTGATTTCTTTATTGTCTTTACGTCCATTTTTAGATCCTGTATTTTTTTCAGTTCTTTCACTTGTTTGTTTGTGTTTTCCTGAAATTCTTTAAGGGATTTTTGTCTTTCCTCTTTAAGGGCTTCTACCTGGTGACCCATATTCTCCTGTATTTCTTTAAGGGATTTTTCTGTTTCCTCTTTAAGGGCTTTTACCTTTTGACTATGTATTTCTTTAAGGGAGTTATTTATGTCTCTCTTGAAGTCCTCTATCAGCATCATGACATGTGATTTTAAATCCAGCTCTTGCTTTTCCCATGTGTTGTGGTATCCAACTGTTTTGGATACTGCTGTTTTGGGAGAACTAGGTTCGGATAGTGCCATGTTGCCTTAGTTTCTGTTGGTAATGTTCTTGAGTTTACCTTTTGCCATCTGGTTATCTCTGGTGTTAGCTGATTTTGCTTTCTCTGACTGTGGCTCATCTGTCCTGCAAGCATGTGTATATGTCCTCCTGGGATTCCTGTTCTCTCTGTGCACATGGGTATGTAGGCTCTCCTAGGAGACCAGCTCTCCTGTGGTGGTGTTTGTGTATGTAGCGCTGTGGTCCAAGATCAGTTTTGTGCTCTCAGACCTCCCCACAGTCCTGGGAGGTTAGCTATCTCCCTGTGCCACCTGGATATGGCTCACTGTTGCAGAGGATGGTTCCCAGCTAGAGACAGAGGCTCCTGTCTGAGGGTTCTGGGTGGGCTCCTCTGAGCAGCAGTGGTGGTCCTACCTGTGCTCTCAGGCCTCTTAGCACTTCTGAGGAGGGACAGACAGAGGAAGTGAGGGGAAGAAATGGAAGGGGAGTGATATTTGGAAGGGCAGGGTTTGGTGGTTGATGGGTGGTGAATCTGCTGGGCCCCCAGTAGCTGCTCTGGGACTCCAGAGATGGGAAAGGGTTCTTACCAACTGCTCTGAGTGCAGTGGGTTCTCTAGAATGGATCAGGAGATGGTACTTTCACTGGAGCAGAGCAGCCAAGAGTCTGATCCAGTAGAAAGGACCAGTGGTGGAAGCTATTTTTTATCTCTTTCAAATTGTCATTACTCTGTTATTTATATCCTGGAAACTATAATACATGATAATTACTATGCCTTCAGGTTATGGCTCTATGCGAAATACAATGTGATTATTGTTCATGTGTGTTTTTTTCCTTAATGCTTAATGTTATATTTTTACTGGGCACCAAATCTCATCTAATTGCTTTATAGTTATTGAAATAAGATATAATGTTCTGTTAACTATTATCTTAATTATGAGTCAAGGTAATTAACATGGAAAGCTCAATGCCATCCTGTTTGTAATGGTTATCAATGCCCTCTCATTTGGTGCTCAGTGCCCTCTCATTTGGTGATGAGGGCAATCTCTATATACAAATGAGCCAACTCTAGTCATACTTGCTGCTTTGATGAGACCAGGCAGCAACTGAACCTGTGACAATGCCCTGAGGCATTCTGGTAAAATTACTGTTGCCCCAAATGAGGTCTGTCTGATATGACATAAGACACTTGGCTTTATTTTTTGTTTGTTTCTAGTTATATTTTGAATGAAATTGCTTTCCCTCCTCCATTTACTATTTCTATATCCATGCTGAAATGTCTACTGCTTGGGCTTCCTTTGTAAAAAAATAATTTCATTAAACTGAAGTTTTGCTATTGTTTCTGCCAGTGGAAGTGATACCAACAGTTTAACCTTCCGTTTATTAAGTGAGAATTGGAATGTAAATGCACCCATGGAAAATGGTGCTGTGCAGAAGAGTGAATATGAAAATAGGCAACGAATTATAAAGCAGTTTCTGTACATGAAATAGGCTATATTCAGAACTCACATTAAATTATACAGTTTACCAATGCTGGCATACTCAGAAGGTCATTGTTATGCACTGTAAAGTTTCAGAACACACACAGCTGGAAATAAGGAATCTACTCAGTCAGAATAGGCATGCCCAAGATCTTGACAAGCAGAAATGATAGATTCCAACCACAATGCTGATTTTAAAGTACCATTACTTGATTCCAAGAGGACCAGTCACACATGGGGGCACATTTGGAAATGAGAGTCTTATGAGGAGGGTAGGAGTGCAGAAAGTTTCAGTGGGGATGGTCAGTTCAGGCTGGTGTTTAGGAGAAAAACAATGGCTAAATGTTAACACTTCTGGATAGTAAACCTGGTGACCTAAACTGGGATTTTGTTATCTGTTGTAGAATACATGTGAAATGAAATCAGTACCTGTTTATTGACATATGCTTTTTCTTTACGCTTTGGACGTTATTTTATTTTAGTTTTCTGTTCTGGAGAATATTAATTCACTGAGTCCATGTCTAGCACTTTTCATTGAATGTATAACCATCAGACAGTAATCTATGCTTGATCACCAATGTCTTGGTAGTACACATGCTCATGCTGCCTGAATTCTAGGCATGGATCTACAATGGTCCGCTAACCATTTTCATCTGCATATTATCTAAAACCTCAAACTCTATTTGTCTTGAATATAATTAATTAATCTTTATGAAAACCCAATTGTTTCTCTTGAACTGCTTGAACTCCCCTACAAGTTTAAAAAATATAGCTACCCATATTTTCAGTGATGCCTTTGTTGAGGATACTCAAATGCAAGACTGAATGGGATTTTCTCTAGACTACAAAACTGATCATATTTTTCTGACTACACAAGAATTTACACAATCTATCCACTTCCTCACCTATCCACTTGTATCTTTTACTACTTTGCTGGTCATGGTGGGATACACAGGATTTCCCCAGAAAAATATCAAAAGGTCACCTTATCCCAATGGAGAGGGTCAGGAGAATATCCTCAGCTAAGGTCACATCCAACATGACTTAGGCAGAGGCATAGAGTGGATCATAAATATGTACTTACATCAGCCAATTGCCTCATTTTTCTAATACTCCCTAAGCATCACAAGGATTTAAGTCATTGCCTTTATCCTCTGACTGTTAAAATCATCTTCCATGGTCTGTTCTAGTGGCTCTTTCTAGCCTAGTATAAGCTTCCCTGATTTGCACAGATTGTTGGTAAAGAAATGAGGCTATGCTATTTATTCACTTGCTGTATATTTAATCTGGGCATGATAGTACATTCTTCTAACTCCAGTACTGCAGAGGTGGAAGTGGGAGCTCCAGAAGCTTAAGGTCATCTTTGGCTACATAGTAAGTTAACAGCCGGCTTGAGATATATTAGGCGCTACCTCAAAAAACAAAACAAAACTAAACAAAACAAACCACAGCAGATGAGGATCTTAAAGTGCCAAGCACTGTGATATTTGCTCAGGTTATAATAGATAATATCACTGACACCATCTCTGACCTAATAGAATTGGTATCCTATTTATAAGCCCATCATCCAATAAGCAAACAGCAAATAAGACTATTTTAAATTTTGAAAAAGTGTATAGAAATAACCTAAGGGGTCAAGATAAAGATGTGTAGGAGGTGACCTTTAACACTGGCGATTTGTCTGAAGAGGTGACAATGAACTTGAGATATAAAGAGAAGGAATTTCCCATGAAAATTGTCAATTTTATCTATGTTTTTCTATGTATCTCTTCTATTTTATCTGAAATATTTTCCATGTAAATCTTCAATTTTATCACAAAGGGTTTTTACTTCCCTTTTCAATTAAAAAGTAAATAAAAAGGAGAAGGAAATGCAAGCTATCTAAAGGCATTAGAATTGCTAAACCCAGAGTTGGGAAATAAGGTTCTGTATTTGAAGAAGAAGGTATTGGAGGATAGCGAGTACAAAGAGAAATGAGAAGTGGATTTTAAAGAAGGCTCTAGATCAGTAAGTCATTCATGATAATGAGTGTGGACCCAGTTCTTGGAGCACTGAAAAAACAATAGTGGATGTTTTTAAGCCAACCTACAGTGTGGATGTGATGGGAAAGGAAGAGAAGTAGGAAAATGTTCATTACATGGTCTCCAGTTATCAAGCCTTGAATGGATGAATGGGGGGGGGGAAGTATGAGCATAAGGCAATTCTTCAGAGATGGTTGTAACTGTCTAGGTCAGAGTTGAAAGTGAACTGAGGTTTCAGCCACTGAGAAAATAGTGCATACTGTGTTCAGATCTTCTCTGAGGAAGCGAACTGTGATAAAGTACCATCCCTACACATTAAAAGAGATCCATCAGTAGAGGGAAAAAGTGCAAATCTCTCCTGACACATATATCAGCAGCGTGAAACACGAACCAAAGCAGCTCAGAAAAGGGAGCCGTCATCCTCGGTATAGTGCCAGTCAAAAGGCTCCCCAGTGGAGACAGCAATTAGTATGGTCCAAAGGTTGAGAGAAGTTGACAGGTGGCCAGGGGTACAAAGAACTTTGCCTGCTGTTGTTCTCTGTGGTATATGGCTAGGACCGAGAGTCAGGTCTCAGATCTTGAGTCTGCCTGAAATGTGGAGAGCAGGGAGAGAAAGCCTGCAACTCTGAGTCTAGTTAGTATCAGATTCAAGAGTAACAGTTTTGCCTGTCTTCTGATCTTTTCCACTTTCCCTACTCCACACAGGCATTGGCAAAGAGACTATCGCTAATGAAGTTGAGCTGACTTCATAACCCCTGATGATCTGGCGTGCTGTTCTATGGCTGAAGTTTCCACTTTGATTGGACGAGGCCCAAAACAGAGAGTTGACTACTTCTGGTGATTAAAAGCTCCCTTGATGATTTTTTAAAGGGACTGTTCAAAGCTTTTAGTGCTGCTGAGTAGGGAATTACACTTTAATTCCCTAAAACTCCTCTAGCAAATGCACACGGACACATTAGACTTTCGTTCCTGCTGTACAACACAGCAGAGAATTTCTTTTAAGAGTAGCAGCCTTTTAGTGGGAGGTTAAGTGATGCCTGTGTATATAATTTATAAGGCCCTAAGAACTTTTTGTACAAAAGCATACTGGAAAAATAAAATTATTCTTATCCTTATTATTATTAGCTTTCACTATTCTCATAAGAGATATTTGTTTCTGATCAAAGCAAGATTTTGCATCAGAAATGAAAGAAGGAATAGATATAAACTAAGTGTAAGTTGTCAAACCAGATAAGAATGAGTAGTGTATAATATTTATTTCTCCTTGAAATGGTAAGTATTGTACAAATTATTTTAGATATATTTCTAAAAGCATTGTTGAGAATGACAGGCAGGCTTGTGTGTGTGTGTGTGTGTGTGTGTGTGTGTGTATGTGTGTGTATATATACACCCTGCCCGAATCCTATAAACTATTTGGAAACATCTGTTTTATTTCTGCAAAGATGTGTACTATAGAAGGATTGTCAGATTTCATAATTAGCATCAAGATGCTTGCAAATTGAGATGCAGAAAAGGAGGCAATGTACTTTTGTCTATCTGCTTCTCATTAAAGGTTTACTCTGCACACTGCTACCTTATCAGGACGTGGTCATTATTATACCCAGGGGGTAGCAATGGCAATGGAAGCATAATGTGAAGCTTGATTAATGTTTCAGTCCCTTTAGGACAAAAAAAAAAGCACAGGTTAAATCAATCTTTCTCTAGTATTATCAAATTAATGAAAATATTGTAGGATGTTTCAGATTATATATCTTAAGTATGTTTATGTTACGGTTATCTATAACTATGTATAATAATAAAACATCAAAACCAGAGACTTAGGCAAAAAGAAGTTGATTGCTTTCTTGATTAAATAGGACTGGAGGTAGGGAGAGCTAGGATAGGTACCCCCTGTTACTAGGGATTCTAGCTGCTTTTATCTTATCATCTTGCCATTTCCTGCAGGCTGCCCCTATTCAGAATGACTAGTCTGATTTCAGCCTACCTATTAACATTTCTTGTAGCTAGAGGACAGAATCAAGTGTTTTCTCTCTCTCTCTCTCTCTCTCTCTCTCTCTCTCTCTCTCTCTCCTTTTTTTCTCTCTTTCTTTTTTCTTTATTTTTCTTTCTGTCTCTTACTTCATTTCTTTCATTTCTTTCTTTGACTAGCAAAACATAAAATCAAATTTTGTTATGCAACGAAATCATAAAGAATATAATTATCAAAATTATGCATTTTTCTCAGTGAAAGTGCATATGGTACTAACTGTGGGGAAGACAGTTTTGTTGGTCCATAGACTACTCAGGTATTTTACTACCACTACTTGTTTATATATCACTAGGCAGAAATTAGATAACCTGTATCCAGCTAAAAGAGAGCTGAAAATACATTTTGTATTGGGCCCAACTCAATGTCTGTTGTTATTTTTTTTATAGCAATAGTGAGTAAATAGCAAAGCCAATTAGTAACCTCTGTTATATTGAGATTGAGTTCAAGTACTTTTTTTGAGACAAGCACTTAGTTTAGTTTAAATTTGGTTGCTTTTACTGCATGCAATTAGATTTTATGGCGCATGGTGCAATGGAGTGACTGGAGTACTGTGTTCTAGTTCTAACTTAATATGTCTAGCTCCAGAAGCCTCGTCTTTAAATAAGGAATTTGTATCATAAGCCCTCTAGGAATTATCTCAATTGTTAGTACCTTCTTTAGTCTATTAGGTTCTGTAATTAAGTTAGGCACGTATATATGTATACTTTCATATATGATGATAGATGTAGCATACAACCCCTTTCTATAAAAATAGGAGATATATGTGTATAACCAACCACACTGATGAAGAATGTCAACTTATGCTTCTCAATTTCATTTCATACTTTTTGTTCCTTATAAAAATGATTGCACCTCGTGTGCAAGTTGAAACGCTGAGAACCTCAGCTGGGCATCAATTTCTTCTTGTAAATTGGAAGCAGACCTTCCATCTCAAAGAACCGCTCTTCAGGATTTCTTGCTTTGAGTGCTGTCCCTTACATAATGCCCTCCATGGGAATCCTTCATCTAGAACTGTAGGAGATGTGTTCTTAAATGTGTGGTGTAGGATAGTCTATGGCACTTTGAGATGCCTGGGCATAGTGATGCTAATATTGCTGGGAGATCACCATGTGGGCAGTCGTTTGCTTAGTTGGCATCATTTTCATTGACTGCACATGGACCTCTTCCTGGGATTTGTTGTATGCTCCATAGTTGCTGTTCCGAGGGTCGTGCCAGATGCTTCTCTTTAAGGCACTGGGGTTCTGTGCCATTCTACACCATCTTAGTATGTCTTAGTCTGAAATGACACCTTTCCTAGATCCTATGAACTAAGGTGAAGGTGGAAGTGTAAACAAATTCAATGACTAAATACTGTCTTTCTATGGTTTTGAAGTAAGAAAAAAAAAAGCTACTCACTAGTTAAAGGTTTTAGGCCAAATAAGAAATTTCTACATAGATAGGTTAAAAAAAGGGGGACAAGTATAGGCTATTTTAAATAGCTCAATTTTATAGCAGCAGTTTCTACTCAGGGTAAAAACGATGTCTTGGTTATAAGGCTAACATCATTTGCAATTTCCATTCAGCCACATGGTTCCAGTTTTAAATGTGTTTTAAAGCTGAGGAGATTGTCCTGTGACTGAACACAAGCTATACAGGTTTATATATAAACTGGAGGCTAGCTGGTCCATGGACTTCCAGACATTGTCTTGTCTCCACTTTCACTCTAACTTTGGCAGTGCTGGTTGGTTATACACATATATCTCCTATTTTTATAGAAAGGGGTTGTATGCTACATCTATCATCATATATGAAAGTATACATATATACGTGCCTAACTTAATTACAGAACCTAATAGACTAAAGAAGGTACTAACAATTAAGATAATTCCTAGAGGGCTTATGATACAAATTCCTTATTTAAAGACGAGGCTTCTGGAGGTTGAAGGCCCTGAGGTTGAAGTCTCAGAACCCATGTCATGAGAGACGTGGTAGAATGCATGTGTGGTACCAGCACTGCCAAAGTTAGAGTGAAAGTGGAGACAAGACAATGTCTGGAAGTCCATGGACCAGCTAGCCTCCAGTTCACAACGGTGAACAAAAAGACCCATCTCAAACAAAGTGGCAAGTGAGTACCACTCCCAAGACTGTCCTTTGACCTCCACACATGCGGCCATGGCAAGCACTCCCCCACACAAGCACATGCACATGGAGATGTGATGCACACAGAAACAGTGATGCTTTTAAATTCTCGGAGTCTTAAGATATCTTTATATTCAAAGAAATAGATAAATCATTGGTATTCAAACTATGCTGTTTCAAAAACCTACCCTTTGTGAGGTACAAAGAGCAAAGTATGTTTAAGTCATAATTTCAACATGAAACCTAAATAAAAACAAATTGTACTTTGTGTTTGTGGAACTTTACTAACGGTAAACATGATGCTTAGTCTTCTATCCCCAAAGCATCCATCTAGTTGTATGAAAAAGAAATAGTTTAAAGAACTTTCTCTGTCCTTGAATTCAAAATCTGTAAATGAACGCAATCCAAGGAAGTGGATACAAAGCTGCCTCAAAATGAAATGGGAAGAACCTTATTGTGAAAAATGACACACTCTGGCAGCTTTCACCGCTTTCCAAAGTGAGGATACATGTTTATAAATTATCTTAATGAGCTGAGGGGCATCCATTTCCACTAGGAGTGATTCAGCGTCCTCACAGACAATTTGAGAGGAAATAGAATCCTTTCACTACCCTGTGCATGTACAATTCTCACTCAGCGCCCTTTTCCCGCTGTCAGAAGCCCCCGAACACTTCAGGGTGGGTAAGTTCTCTAAGGATCAAGGAAGACAAGAAGCACAATGGAAGAAATGATGGCTGGAACAGGGCCAGGGTAGGATTAATTCTGGCTCTCACAGTGACTTGTTTTTGGACACTCCATCGAGAAGAACTGTGTTTGCTTTTGGGTAGTCCTGCTTTCTTTGGCTCCAAGACTAGCTTGCAAGCAAAAAAGCTAAGAGAATAGAACATTATAAGCTATATACTGTGTGCCCTAGGTAGCCTATGCCTGGCCTGCCTGGTTACTAAGGAACTATCCACCCAGCTGGTTACTAAGACAAAGAGGAGGGAAGAGAGGAAGAAAACTAGCAGAGGATTCAGATTCCTTCCTTCTTCATCTTGTCTTTATTATGCTTTCAAAATTTAAACTCCAACCTGAGACAAGAACTAATTCCCCCCAAACCAAAAATTCCCCGAATGTAAATAAAAATTCCTGAATGGCATTTAGGTTTTCTCCCTGCTTGAACTGATATGCAGATTTCTAATTTACTTAAAGCACACTGCCATGCATTATAATAAAGTCTAATACATGCTTCCATGTAATTATGCATAATAACCAGTGATCAGTGGGAGGAGGAAGGAGAGAAGGGAATTGTGTTTCCAGCTGGCCCTGCACACCTGCACATCACAGACAACTCCTTTCAGTGTGGAGGAAACAAGATAATGACAGTATGATATTAAATACAAACATTAATTCTTGAGAACAAAACATAAGGAAGAGTTCTATCAATTAAGGCATATGATAGTCAGAACTTACATCACATTGTGCATCAGTTTAAAGGAAAATAAGTACCAAACAGAAGGAAAACTTTAATTTTCTATTTACTGCAACAATCCCAATAAAACATGAAAGTCTTTCTTTTATAGAAGGATATAGTTACTCCACAATGCTTCGTATATACAAAAGTAAGCATAGAGTATAAACTTTTATAATGGTCTTTTTATATTTAATGTAAGATACAGTAGTCATGAATGTCGATCCATGGAGGATGGGAGAAGCAATAAAAAGTTCACTGTATGTATTACTAATTTTAAATTGTGACCTCTAAGCTGATGAATTTCTCCAATTTACTCAGAGGAGATGTCCTTTTAGAGTATGTTACTAGCAGAGGAAATAAATAAAATCTACAAAACACCTTTAACTTCTGTTACATAGTAGAGACACCTTCCAGATGCCCCTTGCTAAGCCATTTCCCCAGATTCCAGTTTCTACAGCTTCACAGGAAGCAGCAGTATTTTCCTGTAGTATTCCCTGTGATATTTTAGGGTCTATTAAAGGTGCCTCATGGGTTAAGTGATTTTGTTGCTCTTACAGAGGACCAGGGTTTGGTTCCTAGCACCCACATGATAGCTCACAATCAACTCTAACTTCAGTTCCAGATAATCACATGCCTCCTTCTGGCCTTTTGTACACTAGGAAAGCCTACACTATACATACATATTATACATACAGGCAGGCAAGCACTCATACACATAAAAACATCTTTAAAAAGAGAGTACATGTAGTTATGATAATACAATGAAATATAAGAATGGAAATGAAGTGTAGAGATTTATACATGTAAAGCTTGGATAGCCAAGTCCTTTAAAATGCCAGCCCCAATAGAGAAGGCATAAATGTCCACCAAGTAGATGATGGTGGGCATACCAGAAGGGCTAGATTTCTCGATGTATTCCAGTAAAATAGTTCAGAAAAAGGTCATGAAATGATGCTTCCTTTAAGAGTAGAGTCCTTGGAACTTTGACATTAATGCTTTGAACTTTATTCTGTAGTTGTGTTCTAAGTCCTATACTGAAGCGTTGGATGATAGAATGAGAAAATACCTCATCATAAGGAACACTGGATAAAGCTTGGATATTTGAGCACTGGAAAGTTTAATTAAAACATTATGGTACATTTCATGTCTATATTAATAAAGAGATTCATTCTTGCTATTGGTTTGACTGCATCGCTCCCAGCTTGTTTTCAATAGTATTATTTTTTTCACCAAAAGACACAGATCAATACTGGGTGATTCATATATTCTTAGCTCTGTCCCAGGACCTGTGAATATTGATGTAAACAAAGCATCACCTCTAGTTACGGGGGTCTCAGTATTCAAGAAGGAAACAGCAATATTGTCAGAATCTTTTTTATACAGTCTTGTAAATTTTGTGTTGAAAATAGTTGCAGTGAGGAGTCTTGGACTCATCTTTGTGTAGCAGAGAAAGCTGATGGAGCTACATGATATGGAGTAAGAAGAAAAACGTAAACTAAAGCTATGACTATTAAATAATGAAATAATTATGGGATAAAGCTGTGGAAGTGATTCAGAAATTACAAATGTCCTAATCTGTACCAAGGAGGGGCATAGTTTCTAGGTAGCAAATATTTTTTTGTTTTGGAAGATAATGAGATCTCTGTGTTATAGTCTCAATTCTACTGTGAAAGTGTGAAAATTTCCATAGATAATATGAACCAAATGTGCCAAGATGAATTTTGGCTGGCTATGTTATACCATGATTGTAATTATATTGACAAGTTCAATATTAGGTACACAGAATCCAAGTAATAGTCACTTATGTTATCTTCTAGTTTTTTCTTATGTTTTTTCCTCCCCCTCCCATTTTCTGGTCATGGTATGAAATAGAAAGAAAAGTAAGGTAAACAATTAGTCTTTTCTTTTGTCTCTATGTCCTGAAATCATTCATAAAGCCTCGGATGGGATTTTCTATTTTACTTGACATAAAACAGATTAATATCCATGTCACTAAGTCTATGGTCACAATTAACCAGCACTGAATTAACACTTACTGAATGGAGACTTTACAGTAGATTCTATGGGATGTAATCTGCCGAACCAAAGATTGCTTCATCCAAGCATGGCGATGTTGGGGGTGCTGTAGACCTTTAGGATGCAAGGCCTTATGTCTTTTGATGGGAGACTTTTTGTCTTTCTCTTTTTGGTTCCTGGCTATGAAGTGAATGATTTATTCTGTCATTCATACCCCACTGTTCCCACTGACCATCCCACCAGAAGCCGAAAGTAATAGGATCAATGAAGCATGGATTGAAGCATGTGAGAAAAAAATACACGTTTTTCTTTATAAATTTATTAATTCAAGTCTTTTGTTATAGCAATGGAAACCTGGGTAAATACTATATTAGGTATATTCACACATGCTATTTAATTTCATAAGCACCCTCATCAGAGTTGTGCTTTACTTTTATATTTTATTCATTAAAGATCAGATATATTCATTAATCCCTACTTAAAACCTATTTGTTAATGTCTTAGTTACTTTTATATTCCCGTAATAAAATACCATGACTACGGCAACTTATACAAGCAGTCATTTAACTTGTTTTATGGTTTCAGAGGATTAGAGTCCATAATAGTGGAGCAAAGGCATGGTGGCAGAAACAGCTGAGAGCTCACATCTTGATCTACAAGTAGGAAGCACAGAGACACATTGGGAATGTGTGAATCTTTTGAAACCTCCAAGCCTGCCTGCAACGACATACCTCCTCCAACAAGGCCATGATTCTACCAAGTATTCAAACATATGATTCTATAGGGCTATTCTCACTTAAACCACTTCAGTTAGATTCTGCTTTCAAACAAGATGGAGTGAGGAGTCAAACCATATCATTTTAACTTAAACCAATTAAAAATTGTAGAAACATTTACAAGTTAATTACTTTCAGATATTGATGAACAAGCAATTCAGGAAGAGAAAGAGAGGGAAGAAGTGAGTCCCAAAGTGGCCTGAGCTTGCTTTTGCTGGAGAGAGTATCATGAATAGAGAACAGGAAGAGAAAAGCATCACAGGAAAAAAAAAGCCCAGTCAAGGAGAATTATGGGTAGGGTTGTATAGATAGCAAATTATAGAAGCCTACAGACAGTTACCCATCTAAGTGTTCAGATGAATATTAATCTGTGCATGCATGTAAGAACACTACTCACAAAAGAAAATTACTTGAAAGGAAAAAATAATCTTGGAAGTAATACAAGGCCAGGGATAGTTTTTCCATGAGTGAGAGTTGAATGGGCTTTGTTTTATATTCAATTGTTTTAAACAGTTTCAAATTTGTATTGAGGACAAAATTTTTCCCATATTAAAGGGTGTTCTGCAGGGTTGTGATATAATTTGAAGCAAAGCTTGAGTGAACTGTAGAATTGCATTGTAACTTAACTGTTTATCCCCCAACCCCGGGGGGGGGGGGAGGACTTCAAGAATTTGAAGAAGAAAAGAATGTCCATTGCATAATGCAAAAGTCACAAAATGTGGCAAAAATATATAACACACAGGAGACTAGGGAATAATACTGTCACAATGAGAAACAATGATGACTCAAAACTAAGACCAGTTAGCTATGTATGGTCGTATATATCTGAAAAATCAGTGCTTAATTGGGAAAAGATCGTTACCAACTCTATATCAGACAGAGGGCTTATATCCAAGATATACAAAGAGCTCAAGAAGGTAGACTCCAGAGAGCCAAATAACCCTATCGAAGAATGGGGTACAGACCTAAACAAAGAATTTTCACCTGAGGAACACCTAAAGAAATGTTCAACATCCTTAGTCATCAGGGAAGTGCAAATCAAAACAACACTGAGATTTCACCTCACACCAGTCAGAATGGCTAAGATCAAAAACTCAGGAGAAAACAGGTGCTGGAGAGGATTTGGAGAAAGAGGAACACTCCTCCACTGCTGGTGGGATTGCAAGCTGGTACAACCACTCTGGAAATCAGTCTGGGCGGTTCCTCAGAAAACTGGGCACAATACTACCTGGGGGACCTCTTATACCCATAGGATTCCCCAGAATGTAATAAGGACACATGCTCCACTATGTTCATAGCAGTCCTATTTATAATAGCCAGAAGCTGGAAAGAACCCAGATGTCCCTCAATGGAGGAATGGATACAGAAAATGTGGTATATTTATATTATGGAATACTACCCAGCTATTAAAAACAGTGAATTCATGAAATTCTTAGGCAAGTGGGTGAAACTGGAGAATGTCATCCTGAGTGAGGTGACCCAATCACAAAAGAACACACATGGAATGCACTCACTGATAAGTGGATATTAGCCCAGAAGCTTGGAATACCCAAGAAACAATTCACATATCAAATGATGCCCAAGAAGAAGGAAGAAAAGGCCCCTGATCCTAGAAAGGCTCAGTGCAGCAGTGTAGGGGAATACCAGGACAGGGAAGCAGGAAGGGGTTGGTTGGGGAACAAGGGGAGGGAAGAGGTCTTATGGGACTTTCAGGTAGGGCGGATCCTGGAAAGAGGAAATCATTTGTAATGTAAATAAAGAATATAGCGAATACAAAAAAAAAGAGAGTGATGCACTGGATAATTCAATGGGCTTGGACTAGGACTTGCAGTGCATTTACCCTAAAGAAAGGATTTAAAAAAAAAGCAGACTGCTGTGTTTACTTTTATTAAACATACCCAGTATGCATGAACTATCATACAACACTCCATAAATATGAATGATCTTTATTGTTCAGGCATTCGTTAAAAATATTGATTAGAAAGTAAGTGAAAATAGAGGAAAATAAAGATGTTGCAAACATACAAAAATAAAGTATTGATGAACAGTGGTCTTACATTGCAATAAATATTTTTTAAAAACAATCTTTCTGAAGCAAGAGGACAGTAACAATGCAAACCTGCCTTTATACAGCACTACACGGGGGCCCCGGGGATGTTCAATCTCTGAGTAAATATAAATGTTTTGCATCTTATTATGTTTGAAATGACTTTATGATTGACTGTTTGAAAAAGACTTCATTACAAAACTTCATGGGTTTTATAACAAGTATAAAAGTAACATTTGTTACAAATTTACAACAGTAAAGCTGGACCAAAATTGAAGTGTGCTATTGTAAAGTTCTCATTCATGTGTGAAGCAGCATTCCATAATCTCAAAGCATTATGATGAGTTCAATTTGCTCAACAAAATCTCAAAAATGCATAATGTTTATAAAAGAAGAAAAGAAATCATAGAATTACAAAAGCAACAGAATAAGAAAAACAAGGAAAAGGAGAAACAAATATGTTTATAGATTAAATAAGTCATGAGACAAATATCATGTGCATTAGGTAATTTTCTGGTTTAGGTGGTAATATGTCATGATCAAGCAACTTACATATTTCAGCTTAAGTTCCAGAGGGAAGGTTCATAATGACAAGGGAGACATGGAAGCAAGCAGACAGCGGAGAATGCTGGGAGATCAATTCTCACTAACAAGCAGAAGTGGGGGCAGGCTGGTAACCCTCAAAGCTCACCCTCAGTGACATACCCAATAAAAGGCATTCCAAATAAAAGGCAAATATTTCAGATTGCATACAAACCAATATCCAACTACATACCAGTTACAATATGTGCACTATCATACAAATGCATATACTAAGTCCTAAACAGCATGTCTTCATCCAACCTCTCTTCTCTCAGAGCTCACAGGGCTAAGTGGTAGAAGAGTTTGCAAGTTTGTCAGGACCAGTGGGGATGGCAGACACCAAGGAAACAGTGCCTTAAAGACACAACAGGACTAACAGAAGTATGATGTCACAGAGACTGTGGTAGCATGCATAGGGCCTACACAGGTTCAAGCCAGATGGGGTCCCAGCACTGAGAGGGGAACTGGACAGGAGTTACCATACCTAACCAAGTTGAGAACTACTCACCAGGTAAAAATCAGTTATTTTGCAGTGGAGTCTCTATAAATCACTCTAAAGGACAGGCTCCATGCCTATAATAATGGCCAAAACAAAAGAAACTCAATGGTAATTTTGGAGTTTGTTTGTTTTTTAATTCTTTCAGTATTTTCAACCTTATAGGTCTTACTATGATTTCCCATTGTGTGTTTTTTTATGAGTTTTGCAATATATGTCAGTGTATCTCTGTGTATGTGTGTATGTATGTATGTATGTATGTATATATATATATGTATATATATATGTTTTTGTTTTCTTCCCTGTTTGTTTTGTTTTATTCCAGTTTGATTTGCCTGTTTGTTTTCTAGAGTTTGAAGGGGACTTGGGGTTGGACAGGTAGGCCTTAGGGAGGATCTGGAAGGAGATGACGGAGGGAAAATTGTTATCAAATATATTGTATGGAAATTTTATTTTCAATAAAACATAATGCAGAACTAAATATATCATGATAAACTAATCAAAATAAAACTGAATATTTATATTAATGTTAGATTAAATAGACTTCAAAGCAAATAAGATGGTCATGGTTAAGAGTGTATTTCTATAAACATATAAATCCATTCATTAAATTACATATTTTTAGTGTAATACTGCACCACTGAGTATGAAGGAACACAGTAGGCATGGTAGTTCAGTTATGCAATTTTAGACACTATGGGAGCTAAATCAGGGAAATCATAGGTTCAAGCTTACCTGGGCTACATATTGGGTTCAAGGGCAGCCTGAACTAACTAAACATGATGATATATCAAACTAAGAAATACAAAAGGCTTGGAGATATGGCTCAGTGATAGAACAAATGCTTGGCAAGCACTTAGCCCAAAATTCAATTCCCAGAATCAAAGAGTACATTAATCCAAAACATATGGGGATTTAAAAGAAATATCCACCTTCACAAATATAAGGGGCCATATCAATACTTCTCTCCACAAGCATGCCATAGATCTGTGTGTAGCTAGGCATATGGAGCACTTCGTCAGTAACTTCTTTATCATCTTTATGTTTACAAGGTGTCAGAGCCAAGAAGTATAGGATACACATTCCATTCCAGTACCTGTAACACTAACCAAGAACCTATCATAGGATTTTATCTAACTTTCAATTAGTTAAGTTTCTTCCATTTATATAAAGTACCTTATCTGACCAATGGGATTCAGAAACTGATAAAAATTCCGAATATTTTCATCATTTTCTGTTAGAAATTGAACTCAGGGCCTTGAACATATTAAACATACTCTTGCGCTGAAATATACTCTCTCATGCTTCCTAAATATTTTAAAAATGCTTTCTAAATAACTCACAAGCAAAAACAAAGTATTTAACATTTCGAAATCTGTGGAACACAGAAGAAGCAATGCCTACACCTATATTAGAGGAGAATTTATAGCATTACGCATATATATTACAAAGAATTTCAAGTCAGTGACCCAAGTTTCTACATTAAGACAACACAGAACAAAGAACATATAAAAGCCAAATCAAGAACACCAAACCATTCAGGGCAGAAATCAATAATATAGAAACAAAGTCAGGAAAAAAATCAGTGAAGCCAAAAGGAGATCAATAAGATTAAACTCTAGATAACTTAATCAGAAGAAAATCATAGAAAACACAAATCAACCGGGATATTACAGGGGTATCGGTGCAGGAACCATGGATGTTAAAAGATAATTTAAGATTGTTCTTTATTTTGTCACAGTAGATCCAACAATTTGGACAAATGATCAAACTCCTTGGAAGACACTGTGCCAGCTTCCTATCACTGTGACAAAAAATACCTGAGACATATAATTTAAAGGGAGGAAAGGATGAAGTCTCTCTGGTCTCTTTGGTGACAATTATTCTAGGCCCCAGACCCAGAAGACTCTGCAAGCAGGACAAACTAGGTCAAAGGTTTTGTGGATGGTTGGGGTCCCAGCACTCCCATTTGAGGCCTTACCTGGTTACAGAACGTGGCTCCAGCTCCCCCATTTTGCTAGTAGTCTTCACTAGGGTTACTCTCATATAGTCCAGAGTTTCCATTGTACTAAGTTTCCACTTTGCCCCCAAAGGCCCCAGTTCTAGTCATTTCTCCCAGTATTTTCTCTTTCCCTCTTTCCCATGAGATTACTCTTGTTCCCAATCGAACCTGCCCTCGTGTGACCTATTCATCTATTTTATTTCCCCTTCCCAGGGAGAGCCTTGGTGTCCTCCCTTAAGCCCTTCTCTGGGTCTGTGGACTGAAGCATGATTGTCTTTACTTTGCAGTTAATATCCACTTATGGCTAAAAACATACTATGTTTGTCTTTCTGACTCTGAGTTACCTCACTCCAGATGATATTTTTTCTAGTTCCATCCATCTGCTTACAAAGCTCTTGATGTCATTGTTTTTAACAGTTGAGCAATATTCCACTGTATAATTGGATAGTGTTTTCTTTTCTTTTTTTAATTTAATTTTTTTTACTTATTCACTTTACATTCAATTCACCGTCCCCTTCCCAGTTACCCCCCCATGTCCCCTTTCCTTCTCCTCTGAGCTGCTGTCCCCCCGCCCCCCCCCCCCCCCCGAGTATCTCCTGCCACCCTGGTACTTCAAGTCTCTGTGAGGCTAGGTGTTTCCTCTCTCACTGAACAAAACAGGCAGGCCAGCTGAAAGAACACATTCCACAAACAGGCAACAGCTTTTAGGACAGCCCCTGCTCCATTTTTTGGGACCCACAAGATCAAGCTACTCATCTGCTACATATGTGTAGGGAGGCCTAGGTCCTGTCCATGTATTTTCTTTGTTTAGTGGTTCAGACTCTGAGAGCCCTAAGAGTTCGGGTGGGTTGATTCTGTTGGCCTTCCTGTGGAGTTCCTATTTGCTTTGGGTCCTCAATTCTTCCTCCTATTCTTCCATAAGAGTCCCCAAGCTCCATCCACTGCTTGTCTGTGGGTGTCTGTATATATTTGAGTCAGCTGCTGGGCGAGCCTCTCAGAGGACAATATGCTCCTGCCTACAAGGATAACATTCAATTATTAATAGTGTTAGGGGATGGTACTTTCTCATGGGATGGGTCTTAAGTTGGACTGGTTATTAATTGAACATTCCCCCAATCTCTGTTGCATCCTCTGTGCCTGCATTACTTGCAGACAGGATAAAATTTGAGTTGAAAGTTTTATAGGAGGGTTGGTGTCTCTATCACTCCACTGAGGTTCTTGCTTGGTTAGAGGAGAAGGCCCCTTCAGGTTCCAAAATCCCCAATGTAGACACTGCTAAGGTCACCCCTTTGATTTTTGGGCATCTGTTCAAGATTCCCAGGTCTCTTTCTTGTCCTGGAGATGTCCCTCACTTCCTCACCCCAGTCACTTGCAGATTTCCATTCATTTTCATGGCCATCTGGCCATTTCTCCCGTTCTTCACCGCACCTGATTCTGAGTTGCTCATTCCCCTTCCCATCCCTCCTCACTCCCAGTCCCTCCCTCCACCTGCCTTCTATGATAATTTTATTCCCCTTTCTAAGTGAGTTTCATGCTTCCTTGCTTGGATCTTCCTTTTATTTAGCTTCTTTGGGTCTGTGGAGTGTAATATGGTACCTGCATTTTATGGCTAATATCCACTGATAAATGAGTACATACCATACATGACTCTTGGGTCTGGGTTACCTCACTCAGTATGATATTTTCAAGCTCAATCCATTTGCCTGCAAAACTCATGATGTCTTTGTTTTTTAATAGCCAAATAGTATTCCACTGTGTAGATGTATCACACTTTCTTTATTCATCCTTCAGATGAGATGCATCTAGGTTGTTTACAGTTTCTGGCTATTATGAATAAAGCTGCCATGACCATAGTTAAGGGATAGGATGGAACAACCTTTGAGTATATGTCCAGGAATGGCATAGCTGGGTCTTGAGGAAGATCAGTTATCAATTTTCTAAGAAACTGCCATGTGGATTTCTAAATGGCTAGACAAGTTTACAGATGTAGAGTTTCACAGCTAATCATTAGGCTGATCTTAGGAGTCCTGTAAAGGAGGGTACAGAAGAAGCAGAGGAAGCAGAAGAGCCGGGACACACCACAAGAACATGGGCCACAGAATCGACTTACTGGAACTCATGGGGACTTATGGGAACTCAGGGAGCTTTTAGAGTTCTGACATAGGTCCTCTGCATATATGTTATGGGTACATACCTTGCTGTTTTTCTGGGAATCCTACCGGGGGAGAGGAGGCTGTCCCTGACTCTTTTGCCTACTTGTGGGACTCTGTCCCCCTACTGGGTTACCTTCTCATGACCATCTTTTCCTGGTCTTAATATAGCTTGTCATTCCATGTTTGGTCGTGTCCCTGGGAGATCGTTCTTTTCTGAAGAGAGGCAGAGTGGAGATGGATCTAGGGAAGAGGGAGAGAGGATGGAGTAAGGAAAGGAGGGGAAATTGAGATCTGGATGTAATATATGAGAGAAGAATAAAAAAATAAAAATAAATGCCACTTATCTAAATTGAAGAGATAAAAAATCAACAGTAAGAGGAAAAATAACTTCAAAGTCTATGTAAGAACTATGTTTTAAATCACTGATAAAATATTATATGGTATAAAGCTACAAAAAGAACATATTAGCTATAAGGCCAGGAGAGAAAACTCTAAAGAGCATAAATCCAAATATATAAAAAGGATACAAGAAAAAAAAAAGCAACATTGGCCATTTCAGATTAATAAAATCTTTATCCTTCTCCATTTTCACAATCAAATAAAACATGAAAAAATAAAAAGAGGAAAGGTTTCTTTTGGTTTATGATTACAGTTTCCAGTCCATGTATATCTGGTTCTATCACTTTAGGCTGTGGCAGACCAGAATATCTAGGCAGAGAGAATACATTGGAACAAAGCTGCCTACTTCATGATAATGAGGAGAAACTTTAGCAGTGACGCCCCTGACAATGCATTACCTGTGGTGAGGCTGCTCCCTTCCTCTAGGCAATACCTTTAAAAAGTTCTACCATTTCCTCAAAGCACCATTAGCTGAGATCAAACCTTCAACACTTGACCTTTGGGAGAGGACTTCTAACTTCGATACTGCGATAACTATAGACTAGCAACATGTTTTCAAGATAAATTAGATAATTTACACATCCATCTAGTAGACAATTTGCAAGGATAACAAAAATTATCCAATGGTATTCATGCCAAGAATGTAAAAATAGTTTAATATTCCAATCAATGAATGTAATTCATGTAAATAGATAAAGAGATAAAACCATATTACCTCAAGAAATATAGACAAATCAATTAGCACAACTTGACATCCATTCCTGAAAGAAATCCTCCGCAAAACTGAAATTGAAAAGAAGTTTTCCAACTTAATTGAGAACGCCAACAATGTATTTAAGGTGGCTTTTTACCCCAAGACAAAGAAAACAATAATGTCTGCTTTCAAGGCCGGTGTTCCACTATGTACTGATGATTTTAGTGTAGTGAAACACAGGAAGAAACAATATATCAATATTGAACAAAAGACACTAGACATTGTACAGACTGAATGTTCATTTATCTTCTAAGTGCATGTTAAATCTGATGGAAGATGCCCAGCGTGATGGTGTTTGGAAGCAAAGCCTTTGAGAGGTGTTTGGGTTATGAGGATGGAATACTCATGAATAAAATTAATGGCCTTCTAGCATACTTCCAAGACTCATTTCTCTCTCTCTCTCTCTCTCTCTCTCTCTCTCTCTCTCTCTCTCTCTCTCTCTCTCTCTCTCTCTCTCTCTCTCTCTCTTCTATTGTGGTAAGATCTGTGCTCAGACTCTTACACAAAAAATAGGAAAGTGTTCTACCCAATTAACATTTTTAACTTCTTTGCCCCTTCTATGTGAAGTTATAATGAGACCATTGTAAGGCAAAATTTCTAAATGGCTACTCAGATGCAAACTGCTCAGTGTTTGAGAATGTGAGAGATAAATATCTGTTGTTTACACACCACCCAGTCTATGATAGTCTGTTAGAACATCCTGAAAAAGCTAAAATAAGCATAACACAGGTATGGTTATAAAATAATTTTTTAAAAACCCTATTGATGCCATTATTTATTAGGGAAACACAAGCTAAAACCATAATAATGGGCTGGGGATATGGTTCAGTGGTGATAAAGTGCTGGATTTACCAACATGGGGACCTGGATTACAATTTCTAGGACATTTAGAAAACTGCAGCTATAGTCCCAGTGTTTTTACAGCAACATGGAAAGAAGCTTATGAGACAGATACCTTGGGGTATACATAGAGGCAACTACAAAAGAGATCCTGACTTAGGCAAGGTAGGAGGTAAAGAGCTACATCCAGTATTGTCTTCTGACATCCACATGCATGTTCTGCACTCAAACACACACAAAATATATGTGCCCACATTACATACATATATACATATAAATACAAAGTACTCAATGAAATATTTCTATACAAACCATAGATAAAACTTTTAAGTGGAAAGCAAACGTAGCTTTGTATTGGTGAGAACCATTTTGGGTGAGAAGACAAAAAAAACCTAAAGTTTTCTTAGCAATTTTACATTCAGTTTTCATATGGTCCAGTGGTCTGTCCTAAAACACTAAAACTTGTGTCCCCATAGGAAGCTCCTTACTATAATCACCACAAACAGGAAATAATAGAGAAATATAGAATTATGGTGTTTCCACTCAATAGAATATCACACCACAATAACACCAGAGATAGCACATGCAACAGCATGAATGAAAAATCAGGTATGCTATGTCCAATGAAAAAAGTCAGGGTCAGAGGCTGCCTTTGGGATAGTCAATGCACATGATATGTTAAAGAGGAAGGTGGAGGAGCAGGATAAAATCTCAGTGTTGCTCAAGGATAGCAGTGTGGGGATAGAAGTTAATGTCGAGACATGGAGAAATAATTTGGCAGCATAGAACTACTTTATAGCTTTCTTATAGTAGTGCCATGATTGTAGGTATTTGTGAAAATTTAAGAACAGTGTTAAATAAAGATTTTAGTATATCAAATTTACACTCTAATTTTATTTAAACAATGAAAACATTACTGCATCTGGAAATGAGGCCTCAATAGTTCAGTCTTTATTAAAAGGGAGGAATCAAAGGACATGATTAAATAGTTGTTTTTAACCGATGGCATATGGCAGGGACAAAGGGAGTGAGAGATTAAAAGAATGTCCTGAAAGGCTTTCTGGAGGAACAAAGGATAATGGCATGGCTTGCACTTATTAGAGATCCTTCCATAATCTTCCAGTTCTTTCTAATGCCATGGATTACGCCTCCTTATTAGCCGGAATGGAAATACACCCACAATACTACTTTACAGACAAAGAAAACTGACTTCTTTGTCCTTCTCTGAAAGGCTCTGTTTCCATTCCATCCAGTCTGCTTCCGTATTTGTATAAAGGAAGCTGCCAGAGGCAGCTGAAGGATCGTGAAACAGTATGTTGAAATTGGTAAAGACTGATTTTGACATTTTCCTCTGACAACCTTTTGATTAATTTTCTGCTTCATTAAAACCCTTAATTAAATTAACACTGGGTGTAGTAATAGCCTTGACATATTTTGTGTATCAGCAAACAAGGCTTCAGCCTTCAAAGGCAGTGGCAGTGGACAGAAAAAAGGGTTTCTCCAGCCATGTTGGTCACTTGTGGGTATGATGACAGTGACCAGAGCTGGTCTGGGAACGTGTCCAAAGTCCTAGCTGGAGTAAGGCAGTGGTGCATGAACTTTATAAGGAAGGGGAATTTGTAGAGATGACTTCATTATGGTCAGATTTAAGCCTCCCAGCCTAGTACTACTGTCTGTTAATCCACTGCCCCTCGGTCCCCCTGCCTGCACTACCATGATCAAGACATTATAGTTGATATCCATGAACTAGAGCCCCTATTCCACACAGTCCATCTTTCTTTGACCCCCTTAGCACTTACACATAGAGCTTTGCAGACTTGCTTTTTATATGTGTTGAAAACAAGGTGCCAGGACTCGTCTTGAAATTTTCTAAAAATGATAAATTGATCATTTAAAAAAGTTCCTCTTTCACCTCTTCCCATATGTTGGATTTAGCAGCACATATGCTCTTGTTGGCATGATATCTATCCCTGCATTGTATAGAACTTCAAATGTGGAGATGGGGGAAGGTAATACAAACCAAAGGTCTTCAGTGTATAAAAAATGTTAAAGCAAAAAGACATAAACATATTAAGGTCAATTTAAAATTAAGTTATTGATATTCATATTTCACACAAACTAAATATAATTTTTATTAGGTATTTTTTTGTAAACTGATAGAGATGGATTATAAGTTGCTTACATTCTCCTAAAGTATTAGTGTGAGTGGAACTAATATTTTTTCTCCATTTCAGTCACAGACATGTGCTATGTATATGCATGAGCCTACACAATAAACAATAAATAATGGAAGTTCATCACCTTTTCCTCCTTTGTTAGCATCAGATACAGAGCTGTTCTTCCCAACTTTTAGAGGAAGACCATATGGATTAATTTTTATATCTCTGTGTAAGTTTCTCTGTATGAAACAGGTTCAGTTGCTCTCCATTCCCTGGTCCACTCAACACAAGCCCATCATGGCTTGGAAATAGAGATGAAAAAGTTTCTGTCTTCAAAGATGTCATTACCAGAAATAGTGATCAAGGCTAACAAATGGGAATGCAGAGACACATAGGAAACTAAATTCAACAAAGTTGGCCAGATGGTCGAAGTTTTGCTAGAGTCACCAGTACTGAGGCCAATTTATTTAATTTAATTTTTATTTTTGACTCAGGGTTTGCCTAAATAGCCCAGGCTGCCCCAAAACTCGTTATTCTGTTTCTGAGCATTAGGACTGCAGATTGTGCCACCACACCCCGCATCTGCTGTTTTAATGTGATATTGTGAAGAGATTTAAGATTAAGGACCACGATGATGTCCTGCAGAACTTCAAGGAAAAGGGAGGATTATTTGAAGACAGAGATTTGATTCAAGCACAGAAAGGAAGAGTTTTATGGGAGGTAAGGGAGAGTGAGAAGCCCACATGCTGCAGTGGAGACTGAGAGAAAGTTCTGGATGGTGCCGGGGACAGATATGAAAAGCCACTGATGGAGGTGTATGTGCTCAGAAAATCGAGAAACGTGAAGTGATCCTAGGAAGTGTGAGAAGCTGTTAATAGGATTTACACATGGGTCTTCGAGGTGGCAATGTAAATTGAGATGAAATTCAGAATATGGCAGTCAAACAAGAAGGAGGCTAAAAGAAAAATAAAACCCAATCTGGAAACAATGAGAGTTTGGCCTAGAAGGGAAGGGGCTGTGGGTGATGTGTAATAGAAGCAGCTGCACTTCATTAGACAGACAAGAGGGGAGCTACTGTAGGCACTAGTCAAGGATACAGACCTCACGGGAAGGCTTTTAAAAACTATATCTCTTAAAGACAAAATATAAAACAATCTCCATGGTTACGGCACATAGCCTTGTATTGGGTGCTTCGGATCACAGCACACATTGTTTTATCTGGAACACTTTATTTTATTTTATTTTATTTTTTACAAACACTAGAATAGTTTGATAGGAGAGACAGCAGCAGCATGAGACCTAAAGATGTTTGGCCCCAGTGTGTGGGCTATGATGGGGGCTATGCTATATTTGCAAGTAGTGAACTCGGCATTAACTACTTTTATCCCTCTGAATAGGATTCTGATGGGATTATGTGGTATTTGGGAAGATGCAGAAAGGCACAGAATGATTAAGTCACTGCAGAGGTCATGTGATCAGTAAGGGAAACTGGGAAGCTCTTGTAATAATTCCTGGCACAAATTAGGTGTTGGTTCAGTATTAATGATTACTATTGTGTCATGATTTATTCAGTCATTGTTTGTTACAACTGGTTTGTGGGTTTGTACAAAGTGTGACAACTGTGTCCTAAGAAAGGTCCTTGGAGGGCGGTGAAGCCAGTATTATGCAATAAGAAGGCTGGGCACTCAGAGGGATCATTATATGGCTAATATGATTGGAGCTGAGTTTCTTTGGACAAGGAACTAAGTCATTCTAAGCCTTGGGTTTCTTATCCTTAATAAACATTAGCCAGTCAAGGATGTGGCTCAGTGGTGGAATGATTGCCTAGCAAGTTAAAAGCCCTGGTTTAAAGCTTAGCACTTCATAGAACGGGCAAGGTGATGCATCCACACCTTTAATCCCAGAGTTTGGGAGCTGGATACATGAAGCCATTCCAGGTCACCATAGGATATATGGTGAGCTCAAGGCCAGACAGGTGTGGTGATTTCCTTCAACTAGATATTTAGACTTCTCTTCAGTAGAAATTATGAAAGTCAAGAAAGAATAAATGATATTTTTCTATAGATACTTCAGTGCCAAAAAAGATTATTTTTTGAGATAAAGGGCAAGAGGATACAGCTTGTGAAATGATTTGAGAAGTTCTTCAACGATTGCCCACTTTATAAACCAAACAAGGGTTGTCTTCTCCCTCATCCTTCCCTCTGCTTCTTGTGAATTCAGCCATTGCCATGAGTTCCAGTGTCTGGTAAGAGCGTGTTGCGCATGTCAGAGATGCAAGGGTAAAGGCTCTTTCATTTTATATGCAGATGAGAAAAGAGACAGGGAGGTTAGAGTGTCCACACAGGGCAGTGAAGCGCATTGCTGTGCAGTAACAAACCTTCGACATGTTCTTTACCAAATTGTGATAACTAAGTTCAAATCTTCCAAAGTTTCCTCGTTCAACTGACTTGGTTTGTGAGATTTAAATGATGATAGATAATGATTTGACTGAGACCACTGACAAAGAAACTATTAGAGCCCAATTCAAACTCAAAAAAATAAATAAAAATAAAATAAATAGCTGAAATTGTAATAGCTAGATTGAGCCAGATTCAGGTGAGAATCCCAGCTCCCATCCTGTGTATAAAGTTTGATCACTCTGCTACCAAAGCCAAATGGCACACACTCAGGCACAGCATTTACACATACAAAGGCCTACACACAGAGACATATTAATTTCTCTTAGAAATTATAGCCATGAGCTTTTATGATGTATGGCATGATAAACAAAGCATTCGTTGGTGACACAGAGACAAATCCAGAAGGGATGCTTCTGATAACTAGGGAACCATTCAAAGATCCACCAGGCAAGCCACTGATGATTTGGTTCACAACTACTAAAATGCTGCTGCAAACCCATGCACACCCCAGGGTGAAGGAATCTATACAAAGGTGCAGTCTAGAGAGATGGATCAGGGCATAGTTGTTTGAGTTCCAGAGTTCAGATAGTTTGTATCTGATTAAAAAGCAAGGCATCGTGGCAGATTTCTGAAGTGCTGGAAATGGGAGAATTGAAATGGTGTGGCTATGGTTTCCTCTGACACTAAGCAGCCTGTCAGTCATGGAAGCAAGACACTCCTGGCTGGTGACAATCTCTCCTCCTTGCCCTTCCTGACCTGATATTCAGCAGCAGGCCCTTTCTCCAAGGTGACAAAAAGATTCATTTGTCTGTAAATACCTTGATCAGAAGGTTTCACGTTTTCCTCTTAGGCTATTTATTTGTCTTTTTTTTTTTTTTGCTATCTCTTTATGTGATTTCTTTGTAATTAACAAGGTCAGTCATTTATTATGTTTTAAAAGTTTGACATATAGCATTTGCTATAAATTTCTCTTCTGGAATAAAAATGTATAACTACATGGTTTTAGTTGTCAGTATTGCCTGCAGTTTCCTTGTGTTATTCTTTGCAAGGGTTTCTTTGTTCTTAGAGAAATAAATTAACTCATGAATTTTTCTTTAAATAACTCTTGGAAAAATCCAATATATTAACAAAGTACACTGCTACATGTTTTCCATAGATATTCTTACAAAATCACTATTATACCATAATATAAACATGAAGGGATTAAATAAATTTGTAATTTCCAACGTTGATTTTTCAGTTCCCCTTTCTGAAGTATCTATTCATACTTAAAATGCTCATTTAAAATTATTGAAATGCCCCTAGAACATTATTGCAGTTGTGTCCATATCTGCAGGCCAGGTCATTTGTCTGCCAATGAGCAGAATTCTTTCTATGTTTTTCTGATTGTCTGTTTTCTCTTTGCCCGTTGAAACCCATGTGCTCAAAAATTCAGACTTCAGTCTCAAAATGCACACCCAGTTACTTAGCAAGCTGACACAGACAAGCAAATCTTCAGCTCTTTAAGTCCACTTGCTTTCCATGCCTGACAACTTTGTCTCTGATAGTTGCTGATATGAGTATACCTTGTGGTCCTTAGACTCCAGGCTGCATCTGCTCATGCAAGCTGATCCTTTCTGACATGGACTTCCTGTTGAACCTGCCTCGTCAGTCCGCTACTCCCCCGAAGTTCCTTACTTCCTACTCACTTTGGCCCCTGACTATGAGTGTCTCATACTGTGAGCATCTATCTCCCTCCAAAGGAAAGAAGGTCTGTCCACCCAGAATTCAAAATAGAGCCTGAACGTGCTCTGTGGAGCAACCACGTTTATTTTACTTGGTTCAATGTTATTCTTAAAACAATGTATACCAAAAAGCATCCAGTCCCTACATTCTTACCATACTTTGTCACAGGTTATCAGATTTCTTAGCCACAATTCTGGACAATTCAGAAAGGGCCAGAACCCACATGATTCTTTATCTGGGTGACAATGTGATTTCGAAGACAACACAACAACCAAGAGACATCAAAAACTATTAAATAAAACTTTATTTTAGAGTATCTCTCAGTGCTGACTTTTCTTTAGTCCTCCCTCATCTATTTCTCTCCGCTGCCTTGTCCTTCTATATATCCCACACGCCCTTGTAGAATTACTTTACGGCCTAGAGTTTTTCCACCCATAGCCATGCCCACACAACACCATTCCTACCTACTCACCACTGTGAACAATCCCAGGGGCACCTCTTAGCAACCATGATTTTTCTCAGAAGTTAGAAAAAGGAAGAGTTGGCAAATGGAAATATTGATTTGGAAGACAAACCCAGACAACCCTCACACAGTGACAATGATTCTCCATACCAGTTATGCCTTCTGACTCCTAGGGTCACACTTGGAGCTTGACCAAGGGCAGGACTGATTTTCATGTTAATCTTTGTGTTCCCCTCAAGAGCTAATGACATATTCAGCTTCTAGGGATCTCTCAGGAGTTCTTATTACAAGAACAAAGCAGGCTCCTGAAATAACCTATAAGCCCCACACATGTTTTTCTCTGATTTTGATACTGAACATTTCCAAGTTAACTTTAGAATTGTTTCTGCATATCCAGGAAGTAAAGTTAGCAAAGTTCAAAAATGTGTATACTGGAATACTATAGTCTTTGAAAATAGCATGACCTTTATTCAAGTATGTTCTTCAGTCTTTATATGCAACACACATTTCCTGTAAAGCTTTAATACAAAAGAACTCCTTATGACTGAAAGGCGGTTTCCTTGACTAAAAATAATGTCATTGACCATCAGGTTGCAGCTCTCAGGGTCAGACTTTCAGAAAGTGGAAAGGGGAAGCTTTAAGGTCAAGGAGACATTACTTCAAGGTTTGCTTCTAAGAAAATCAACCTGCTATCAAGAAACTAAGCATATGCCTACATTTCAACATTGCTAAACATTTAAATACAGCTTTGTTATAAGTTACTGTCTAAGTTTTTTGACCTGTCTCTGTAAAGTAAGGAAATGTTGTATGCAGTTTTATAAGGCAAGCTCATTATCAAGTGAATTACATTCTTTAAAATAGAGACATACAGATTGTAACAGATTAATGGTGTGTATGTGTGGGGGAAATGACTTACAATTTAACAAAATTTTGTGACTAAGTCATGGTTAATTGGATAGCATCTTCTCAATTATAAATATTTACCTTTTGCTAAAGAGTGCAGAATGCTGAGGTAGAAGACCTTGGATTCAAGTGATCACATACTCCTGGGAAAGTCATGACAAGTTTTATCCCATAAGATCCTCAGAGGTGGAGCTGTAATACACCACACTGTAGCATCCCTTCAAAACTCTGATCAGAATCAGGAATGGGGAGTATTGTGAAATGGGAAGGTTATTGGGAGAGTGAGAATAACAGAGGGTGTAGAGCATCAGGGCAGATTGACTTTTAAAGTCCATGTCATGTACAGGTTCCATGGACTCAAACTTAGTTAATGCCTTTAGCCTCCCAGCTTCGTTTTTTCCAACTCTGTAAAATAGAGCTCATGATACATTGCCTCTTTGGATGACTGTGAGCTACAAATGAGATAAGTGGAAAATGCCTGGCACATGGCCAGACACACCTTCCCCTTCCTCTGCTCCTTATGAAACTTGACTCAGGAGAGGCTGGCCTCCTTTTCTATTTTCCAAGATACTGTTCTACTCTCCGCCTATCTGACTTTCTTTCTTGTGTCTTCTTGGCTGGAGCATGTCTCCTGCCCCCATGGGATCCAGATAGCTGAGGTTCAGGTTGCCACCCATCGTCCCACTAAATGAAAAGCTTCAGTGTTAGTCATGACCCATTGGTCCCTCTGCTGTTAAAGCAGCTGTAACAAATGGATACAATCCATGTTCTTTGAGTGTCTTCCATGTTGGAAATATTCCATATATGTTATCTTAGAAAATGGTATCAAATATCTGTTACCTAATACATAGATTAAGATTTGAAGCACAGAGAGATCACCTGCAGTACATAGAGAATTTAACCTCAGGTCTGCTGACTGCAAAGTCATAGTCTCTCTTGACAATATTATTTGAACAAAATAAAAGTAATTTATGTTTATCAACATTTTCCCATTGGAAGAAAAAGCTTCCTGCCTCCATGGGATCATCTTGTTAGGGTAACAAGAGCCCTTGAGTCACCCACTTGGAGTTCAGGGTCACCATGACCTTCACAGAATGTCAATGACTGGAGTCACACCTGTGGGAAGCAATTTCATGTTTGGAGGTTTTGAGGTTTGGGAAAGATTGTTTTTAGTTGTGCTTTAAGTAGGTGCTAGGCTTTTGAGACCAGATAAAAAAGACGAGCTACCAAACAAATAGCAGATTCTGCTATTTTTAGCACGAATTCTCATTTCCTCTTTGGTAAGCTCATTTGGTTCTATTATACCTACTTAGGATTCTGAACATTTAAATTACAGTTTTCTCAAGCAGAAAACACAATATCCTAGATTCTCGGCATCAGGAAGAGATGTGCAATATCAATAGGGTATTTCCCCTTTCCTATGTGAACACTGAAGCTGAGAGACCAAAAGAAATCCACTATAATTTATTCATGCATTTATTTATATGTGTGTGTGTGTGTTGACTTGTGGAATGGTTCTTTTATCCAGTTCTCATTCCCAATATCAGTTGAGAGATGACTTGGAGACAGAGATTGCTCCATGGTTTTGAATGATCTCCTGTTTTACACTCACAGTGGGTACTTAGTATGAAGGCATGGGCTAAAATTCTACATAAGCAGTAGTAGTGTTTCTGGTGTTTTCTTTTGATGATAGACAGGAGAAGGAAAACTAAATTCTGCTAAGCAGGGAAGCATGCTATCTGCCAGAGCATCTCAGATGTGTGTATGTTTGGGATTAGAAACTAACTAAATCATTTGCTGTAGGGCATTGCTCTGAAAAAAAAAAAAAAACAACACAGCCATGATTATGTAGAACTACTTTGACTAGGTTGTATTTACTAAGTATTTTACTTCTGTCCTGCCTAATTTTGGCTTTAGAAATATCCCACATTGGTGATGGATCTTCTCTCTATCTATCAATCAGAATTTTGTTCTCCTTCTGATAGCCAAAAACCTTCACATTTTTCTTTTCTCTCATGTGTTTTCAACTCCTCCTATTTAACTTGCTGTGACCTCTAGCTTATGCTTGAGTGGCCACTGAGGAGCATCGATTCACAGATTAGCCACAGAATGGCCATGGCTCTTGGCTGAGAAATTGATAAGGTTGCATTTGGAAAGGAATTAACTCTTCTATTAATATAACAATTTCTGAAGACTTTTTTTTTTTAGCAAGGATCAGCCTAAGAAGTAGACTTATCATACTGTCAGGGACATACAGCAGGATTATTTTCATTAATGTATTAAAATCTACTTTAAAAAACTGCAATTATGGTTGGCAGTTTGTTGTGAGATTGGTAAGGTATCAGTTCACAGGAACTGGAAGTTAAGTAAATAAAAATACTTCAGAGATTATGGAGTTGCTAAGCAATTTCACCTGTTCCCCAAATCTCTTGGGAAACCACAAATTTCATCCTTTTCATTGTTGGGTGAGAAATATGACAGGAAGTGCCCGGATCCTTGAATCACTGTCTAGAGGTAAGCTTCATGCTTTAAACACATCACTGTATTTTCTTCAAGAATGTTTAAGCACAGGACAAAGTCTTAAGAATCATGGCCACTGGGTTTGTTCAGAAGAGCTGCCACAGCAGTTGGATGGTAGAAGGTAGATCTGGCTACGATTACTCACTTTTAATTGCATATGTGTATTTAAAACTTATTAATTAAGACATTCCAATAAAATATAAAACAATAGTATTTACCATATAAAATAATGTTTTAAAGTATGTATATATCATCAAATGTGGCTCATTAATGAAGGTGTTATCTCATGTATTTTTTCATTTTTGTGTGTGTTACAGCTTCTATTTTTAGCATTCTTAAAGAATTGTATACAATATTATTAGCACATTCCAAGTAGATCTCTTGAGCATAGTCTTCATAACTTTAAATATGAATTTTTTGATCAATATTCTTCCATAGGCCTCACCTTCAACCCAGCCCAACCATTGGGATTTATCCTTCTACTTTCTTTTTCTATGCAATCAATAGTTCTACATTCTCCACCTGAATATGCTTAATATTTTTCTGTGACTAGCTTATTTAGCATAATGTCCCCCAGTCTCATCTGTGTCTTTGCAGTTAGAAGGTTTACTTCATTTTCATCTGAATGATATTGCACTTGGTATGTGGGGTACATATACCACATTTTCTTTATCCATTCATGTGGTGTGCTGGGGGATAGAATCTGGATGGAAGGAGAACTGTTTTCTAAACCTAGTTTTGAACATTGTATCAATGGATCCACTCAGTCCTGATGAACAGGGAAAGAAGAATCTTTAAACTCCTGATTTTATAGACACTATAATAACACTTTAACTAGTTCAAAGTCATTGGTTTGCTATAAATTGGGCCATATAACTATATAAACCATTACACTATCAATATACAAACATGTTCTATGCATTCAGCCTCTTGTATATTGTGCAACATATTGTCCTATTCAACATGGCTGTCTTTCCTCATCAAAGAGTAATCAGCTCATTCATCTTTTCTCTAGAAAGAGGTGGAATTATGAGTATACCATTGCCTTGAAGCCTAGAAGAGAAAAATAACTCATCTGCAAATTAGAGAGTATACAGTCTATATAGCTCAATTAAGAAAAGGAAGCAAGCATTCTGGTTTATAGCAATCAATGCAGGGGTAGGATGGCCTGCTGTCTGGTTCTCACTTTTTAGTAGATTCCTCAGTTATTTCCTTCAGTATTATGTTCTTCTCTGACCTCCCAGCATGCAGTTATATTTTCCACGTGACTACATTCATAATGGAATCTGGGACTAAAGGTTACAGTTGTTGTGGGTCATCCCATAAAATACAACAATCATAGGAAGATAAGTTAATATCCAACCCCTTCAAATAAGAAGCCTTGGGGCATTGTGACCCGGTCCAGATTCATTCCCAAGCCATTGCAATGCTCTAATTAGCTTTAGCATGAATTTCATTGGGAGTTAGTATAGGTCATTGGAATTCAGCCAATTCAGGCACAGCCATGTTTCCACATGGTAGAAGAATAAATAGTTGAGTGTATAGATGCAAATCAAATGGAAGCCATTGCTCAGTGGATGTCTTGGACATTTCTAAATTCAAGTATTTTGCTTAGCTTGGCCTAAAGAGAAGGCATGGTGACAGGTCACATTCCTGTGTACCTGATAGCTCTCTTCCTTTGGAATATGCCTCCTATCCCCTTAGCTGTGACAACACCCACAGAGCCAAACATGTTTACAGTAAATGCCTTTCTGCCTGACACGGTCCTGAATAACAGCCATCTAGGACAAGAGCTGGACTTTAAGAAAATAAATTTGAGTGCTTTTTTTTTTCTGTCGTTACTGAGACTCTTCCGCTGTTCTTGATTTTAATCATCTCTATATTTTCTATAAAACTGAGTAGTTTTGTTGGCTTGCTATGTTTTTTTTTTTAAATATCAACAACAACAAAATGTTTGTCTGCCTTTCTTTTGAATTTCTTTTCTATTGTGACTTATTAGCTGACTCCTTTGAGGATCAGAAGGCTAACATGGGGCTCATGTTGCTAAATCTGAGGTGCTACTGGAACTACATCTTTCTCTAGATGTTCTAGGGAAGAATCTGAGCCCAAAGGTCTGTATAAATGTGGTCCTGTTTTGTTATGGCTATACATTGAAGAGGGGAAGGTTGATTTCCAAAGGCTAAAACATGCCGACTTTGGCTTCTTACCTTCATGCTCAAAGCAGGCTACTGTAAGTTTTCCTGAAGTTCTATGCTTATGTACCTGAATAAAACCAGAATGGGGAAGTGGGAAGGGGTGGGTGGGAGGACAGGGGGAGAAAAGGGGGCTTATGGGACTTTCGGGGAGTGTGGGGCTAGAAAAGGGGAAATCATTTGAAATGTAAATAAAAAATATATCGAATTAAAATAAAAAAAG
Organism: Apodemus sylvaticus; assembly: GCF_947179515.1. NCBI lineage: Eukaryota > Metazoa > Chordata > Mammalia > Rodentia > Muridae > Apodemus > Apodemus sylvaticus. The sequence goes on along the minus strand of NC_067482.1, from coordinate 64,638,685 downwards.
AAGTCCCCTTCTCAAAGTAAGCCAAAATGAAACAAAACAAAAGAGAGTGTAATCTTACCTTCTTAATGGCCAGCTAATTAACAACAGTAATTTTACCCATGTAACATTTTGATTGGTTTGTAATTAGGGTATGCTCAATTAGGTGAACAACTATTCTTTGTATGTGTACAAGCACACACACACACACACACACACACACACACGCATCTGCATCATATATTTTTAGCTCCATTTCAGAAAGATTAAAAGAATTTAAATGGAAAATGGCCACCTTTTCTGTTCAATTTCACATAGAACAATTCTAACATTGACTGTAGATTTTTTTCTATACCAAGTAGTCTCCATTTCTCTGTGGGCATAGATTAAAAGTTCTACAGTTCAATTCAGTTCTTTTTTTTTTAATTAGATATATTATTTATTTACATTTCAAATGAGTTCCCCTTTCCAATTCAGCATCCTTTCATGTTAAAGGTCTTGGAAATACAGGAATTCAAGGCCCATACCTAAACATAGTAAAAGCAATATACAACAAACCAGTAGTCAACATCGAACTAAATGGAGAGAAACTTGAAGCAATCCCACTAAAATCAGGGTCTAGAAAAGGCTGCCCCATCTCTCCATATTTATTCAATATAGTCCTTGAAATTCTAGATAGAGCAATTAGACAACATAAGGAGGTCAAAGGGATACAAATTGGAAAGGAAGAAGTCAAATTATCACTATTTGCAGATAATATGATAGTATACTTAAGCGATTCATAAAACTCCACCAGAGAACTCCTACAGCTTCAGAAAAGTGTCTCATATAAAATTAACTCAGTTCAGTTCTATATTGTCAACCCTACCTTAGCACCAGATCCCACAAATGAAATCCAGCAAGATGGCTTGTTCTTCAGATGTTCACATACATCAGCTCCTTCTGATGTTTGGCCTACCAGGGTTCTTCTGATGTCTTCCTTAAGTTTTTCAATTTTCTAGAAAGGCTCACAAAACTTACCAAAATATTTCCTTATGTTTACAAGTTCACTACAAATGATTAACCCCAGAAGCCACCAGATGGGAGAGATTCACTGGACAAGGCAGGGTAGAGAGGCATAGAACCCCCTTGTCTTTTCTTGGTACACTTATTCCCTTCAACCAGATTTACTTTTGTATTTTTTGGAGAGACTCTTGTATTGACCTAACTGATTAAGTCACTGATCACTGGTGAATCAATAATTTAAGATATATTGGCTTTTAAAAATGTACTGACTTCCTTGAGAACCAGTTTCACCAGACCCCCAAATTTTCAGATCTTTCCAAGACTCCTCACTAACATGAACTTAGAGGTTTTTGAAAAGGGCTTGTTATAAACAACAAAAGATGAAAGTTGTTATACTCAGCTTTGTAGTTTGGAAGCTAAGAAAAGGCCAAAATGTCACAAGATATTTTTCTTTGGTTCTTCTTACACAGAAAATGACAAGGGCTTTAGGAACTTTGCCTAAGAGATGGAGACAAAGACTAAAGCACATATTTCTTATATTCCAATATCCCAGTGATTAACTTTTATAAATTAGTAGTGAATTTAAAATATGGATGAAGATCTTATCCAAATAAACTTTGTTTTAGTAGAGCCCCATTTTCTTTTGATTATGATTTAGTGTTGAGACTGTTGAGGCTTATATTAATTGAAATGCTGCTTGTTTTAAGGATTAATCCCTCTTATATCCTTAGCAGGAAAAAAAAAACCTTCCCTATGCAATGGCATAGTTTCAGTGTTTAAGAGTAAATTTGAGGTTGTATATTATTTCAAACTGTACTTGAAAAAAGTAAACAGTCTAAAGCTGGTTTCTGGCTCACGTTATCAACTGGTTTCCTAAGATTATAGTGGTTGAGGTTTTTCTTTTGAAACTATTTTATGCCTAGTTGTGTGCATTCAGTTCAACCACATCACTTTTCTGCCCAGAGCTCTAAATCGCCCATGAATTGCACACGATCTGAGTTAAATGCTTTATTCAGTTGCTTAAAGGAATGAAAATGTTTCTTTGAGCTGCCTGGACCCTCAATAATCTTTGGCTGGTAGCCACAGTATTATACAAAAAGAATAATCTATACATCTCTTTGGATATTTTGCTTGCTAGAGATAATAATCACCAGTATTTTGGGAATGGTAACAACGTGTCATCTATTTTACATAAGCTTTCTGCTTGAATTCCCCCAACACTGCTGTCATGGGGGAATATATGCTATATTCAATTCTGGTTTATAGAAAACTACAAAAATACGGGGCCTAAAGTCATTTGCCCAAGGCCACATTGCTATGAAGTTTCAATACTAAAACTTTAGTTTGCTGTTTCTGTGCCCTTACCGTTAGGCTCTCAATGCCCATGAAATGTGCTCCTGTTTAAAGTGGCTATTTTACCACAGCCATGGAGGTATATGTGGACCAAACATTATCATTGCTTTGTTGACAGGAAATTTGGTCTTGTAGTTGTTCTATATGATGTCTAGTATTCATAATAATGTAACTGTCCTTCCATTTCCTCCTTCTGTGAAAGCTGTATGATGGCAGGTAACCAATTTTAATAGATTACTATAGGGCATGCACTTTGCTTCAGTTAATAGGATCCCCTACCTCCACCCATTAGACAAACACTCTGTGCATTCTGTTGCTTATTAGGGGATCGTTTCCTGTTGTCACCCCCAAATTACGAATGGTTCTGTTAACCACTTAGGAAACTAAATAAATCGATTCCACATTTAAGACATATGTTTTAATAATCAAACTAATTATCCTTAGCATATTCTATTGTCTTATGCTACCATGCTAACAGTTGCTTGGAATTAATATTGAAACTAAAGCCATTGAAGGAAGAAAGAACAAAAACTAAACAACCAAACAAGCAGGAAGTGGAGTTCATTCGATTCCACAAAATTCTCTTGATAGAAAACATCTTTTCTAGTTTTTAGTTATCATTCATGTCATTCTAGCTGTAAAAAGTTATAAAAAGCAACATGATGTAATAAATCAGTCCCAGATTCTTATGAAACAGATGCCCAAACTTCAAAATCAGTGTAGGGGCAGTCGGGAGATTGAAGGGCAATGCCTGTGGTAGTTTCCACTTGGGATTCATTTTAAATGCCTGGGATCACACTCCATCTCCAAGCCAGGTTTCAGAATAGAGCAAAAAGAAAAATAAAAGGTACCACAGTAAAATCACAAGATATGTCAGGAGAATAGAAAATACACATAAATAACATAAATAAAAGGTGACATAAATTTAATAGAATACAGAGATGAAGTCTCAGGTAAACATGCTCTATGTTAATATAAAGAACATTTCATTTGCTAATAATATATTACAAAGAAATATTTTTTAAATAATGTATGGTGTGTGTATAAAACTTACCAATGACTACAGACAAAAGCAAATTTGCATATAAAGAAATAAATGTGCTTGGTCATTTTTACATAAAGCAAATTTTGTTGAACATTGTATACTTTATGGTATAGTTTAGAGTAAGTGTTTTGATGAGTTGATATATATTTTGATTTTATAATCATCAGTGCTGAAAAGTATATTTCACACAACATATAGAACAAAATAGCAGAAGTGTGTTTAGAACTTATCAAAAATTGCTGAAAATTCTGTATTAACCCAAGTTAAAATTCACTTGATGAACTTTATGAAATGTAATTCATCAGTTGTTCATGCATATGATAAACTAGAAAACCTTTCTTCTGGTTAACTAGTATCAGTCTATTTCAAACAATGAATTATTGAACCAATAGCAGCAGTGAGAAAAGCTTTTCTTTTGCACATATTAATGACACAAAATATGAACATAGCATCAGAAAATTATGAATGAAGAAAAGAAAAATAATTTAAATACCTAATAATTAAATGATGGCAAATTAATAATGAAAAGAAAAACAGGAGAGGAAACTATAAAATATTTAGGATGAAACCAAAAACAAACGAAGGAACAAATGAAAACACCTGTAGAGAAGGGTGATCAGTAGATGTGAGATGTTATCTGAGGATGTAAATCGCAGAAAACAGAAACATTCACATGAAAAAGTAAAGAGCAACTTACAAAATCCTAAGAGACAAAAAGGAAAGAAAAAATATCAACAACATAGAAATACAATAAGGTTAGTCAGAGCAGTGTTCTACCTCACGCTCCAGACAAATGTACCCTTTGAAATGACAAAAAACAAAACCAAAAATGAACAACAACCTCTTTCACCACCACTAAAGAACCTAAACAATTGCATGGCAGGACTTAATACTAAAAAAGAGGACATTTAAAAATAAAATCCAAAGTAAATAGTTGTAATTAAATATACATAGAATATAAATTATAAAATTATAAAATTTCAGATTAACTATATTAATCTGAAAAAAAGACCCAACTGGTGTATAAGACAGTTTCTTCTCAAATGGTGACCAATCACACACCCCCACACACACAGACACACACACACACACAGACACACACACACACACACACACACACACACTAGACTGGGGTGGGTAAATAGCCACTAAGTTTAAATGTGTTTAAAAGATGTGCTTGCCTCAAAGTAGAGGTAATTTTACAAATGAATTCAATGCAATTTTTCAGGATCAGGTAATTTTATACTTAAACACAGTATTACAGAAATAAACAGGAAAAGGGAACTATGAAGAATTAAACTTATGGGGCTGTTTCATTTGTGATCATAGAAGGGTTTAAATATTTAAAGAAAATGCTTCCATCCATTGTTATTGCAGGATGAAATTATAGAACTGGCCTAAAAATGCCCAAATGATTTGACATTAAATAAGCTCTGTAGTTGAAATAAATGCAGACAGAAATACAAAAACAAAACAGAACCAAACAACAAAACCACAATAATCCTGTCTAAGCATTGACAAAATAATCGGAAACACTCAATAGAAACGAACTTCCTTACTAAAATCCTGCAGTGAACAGCAGCTTTAATGGAAAGGCATTAAGCACATTACATTTGCTGCAGGGACCAGGAAAAAGGCTTAGTTTCCTGCTGCCCTCCAGCTGATTTCTACATATATAATGATCTACTCAGGCTTGATTGGGTATCTCATGGGTTTAGTTTTGAAAGTTCCATATCTTGGAACACTCTTTCAAAGCAGATTTACTGGGGTGGTTTGGGAAGTGAAAAACAACAAGTTTTTAGCACAGAACCCTCATGTTCTAGAAACCTTTTGAGTTTGGGGCAGATTAGGGTGGTTGATCAACTTACTCCAGATCCTGGGCAGAGCAATAACAAAGACAAAATATGTGAAATGTAGAACACTTTGGGAGGAAGAAGTAAACAGGTTTTGCTGTTGTTTGTTTAATAAGATAGAGTATGAAAAATACTAAACATAATAATAATTGTCCCTTCCCCCCACAGCATTAAGCTGTGACCCTCCTGGCTGGCAACCCCCACTCTTCCCCTGGCGTTATCTCCGGCCTATTCAAGCTGCCTCATTCCTGGCCTACAGCCTCCACCCTTCCCCTGGAGTTATCTCTGGCCCTTGTTCTGTTGGGAACAATACAGCCACTTTCATCTTAACTACCAGGGCTGCCTCAGTGCAGCTCCACCTGGAGACCAGCAGAAAACTGCGTGACTGAAAGCAGGCAACCCACCGAGAAGAAGATCCAACGAACTCGCGGCCATTTGGGGGGCAGGGTGGTTTTTCCTAAGACTATAAATATTGGCTAAATAATAATAAAGTCAGTCTCTATCAGCAACTGTCATCTTGACTCATTTCTCTTTCGCCTCCTTCCCATTAACCTCAAAATTCTCTTCCAGGTATTCCGGTTCACATGTGGCCGCGGGAGGCAAATAATAATAATAATAATAATAATAATAATAATAATAATAATAAAAAATTTATTACAACAAAATGCACCAGCAACAGACGCCAATAGGAGCCTCAGTCCAGTCGTTCCCTACTCTCCACGATTCCTGTTTTTATTAGCTTTAGCTACCTAGAGTAAAAAATAGTCTTAAAATACTCATTGTGAATTGCTGAATAAGAATAAAAAAGTTAAATAAAATAGTCTGTAAGTTTATTTCATGTTCATGTCAGAACTAAATGAAGAAACTGAATAATTTAGCCTCAAAAATCCTGAATAGAGGAAATATAACTGGCAGATAATATCTGTAACACTTTTTTTTTTTTTACCTAATTTCTTCTCTCAGGAGAATACTGAAGTCATTTAAACACAGTTTTTATCATAGCAAAAACAAAGTATGTTTTAAATTGTATAATGTTTTGAGCTGTGTGATAAAATTTCTTACTTGAGACAGAAATCTCCCTTGTATACATGCTGTATAGGTTACCCACCAGTTTTTGACCTGGTGGCTATTCCAGTTTTCATATTGACTGCCATGATATCACAGTATAAATACATACATATATATATATATATGTGTGTGTGTGTGTGTGTGTGTATGATGTTTACAATGTATATGATGTATATGCATATGTGTCTTAGTCAGGGTTTCTATTCACGCACAAACATCATGACCAAGAAGCAAGTTGTGAAGGAAAGGGTTTATTCAGTTTACACTTCCATGTTGCTGTTCATCACTAAAGGAAGTCAGGACTGGAACTCAAGCAGGCCAAGAAGCAGGAGCTGATGCAGAGGCCATGGAGGGATGTTCCTTATTGCTTGCTTCCCCTGGTTTGCTCAGCTTGCATTCTTATAGAACCTAAGACTACCAGGCCAGGGATGGCACCACCCACAATGGGCCCTTCACCCTTGATCACTAATTGAGAAAACACCTTACAGATGGATCTCACAGAGGCATTACTTTACCTAAAGCTCCTTTCTCTGTGATAACTCCTGTTTGTGTTGACACACAAAACCAGCCAGTACCATATGTGTATGTGTATGTATATGTGTGTGTGTGTTTGTATGTGTATGTGTATATGTATGTGTATTTGTATTCAGTATCAGCCAAAATCAATCTTCCCCTCCTTCAGTTGTTTCTCTTAGGAATTTCTCATAACCACAAGAAGTCTGACAACTCATAAAATTGGTACTGAGAGTGAGGAGTGAGGTTGCTGTTGAGATTATTTGACCATTGGGTTCAAAAGCCAGTCGCAGGTATCCATTGTGAGTACAAACTCAAACAGGAGGCATTATCTTGCATTCAAAGATTTAGTAAAAATCAGGAAAATCAACTAACCTGAAGTCTATGGAAATATGATGGAAATAGTCCCCCTCATATTGTTGGAAGCATGAGTTAGAATCATTGAAAAAGCCTATTGAAGTCCAGTAGGTCCTAATGGACTAAACATGCAAATGTTGCTCAGTTGATAAAAATAAAAACTGCATTGGTGGATGTCTCTGCAATACTTTGAGCTTTGACAACTTGCTGGCTTCTGTCATCACAGTGTCAATCTGAGGACTACCCAGAGGACTTCAGTAAACAGTTGGACTTTCCAAGGAAGTATCTGGCATATCATATTTAGAATAAGTCTCAGGGCACCAGCACAATGCAGACAAATTCTTTGACACAACACAACGCAAAACACTTCCATTCTAACTTCCATTAGGGTTCTAATCCCTGTGTGAGATCTCATTATCACAAACTCTGCTGTCTGTCTACTTTGTTACTGACATTCTAGGTTTCTGAGCCCTCACCAGGTTCTTCTCATCCATTTGTGTTTACAGCAATCTGGGACTTTCCCATCCCACAGAATCAGAACATTTTTAAATTACACCCATAACTTGTTCATAAACTTTTCAATCAAGATATCTTTTCTCAAGATACTTACAACAGTGACCAGACTCTCAGTCCCAGCTTCTCTGTTGTCAGTCTTCTTGCAGTTATGAAAAATTCCTTAGAGAAGCAACTGCATGAGGGGTAGATTCTTTTTTTATTTTTTTGGTTCACAGTTTCCAAGCCATCACACTGTACTGGCAAAAGAGAATATTGTGAAAGACAGTTCTCCACCCCATGGCAATCAGGAGCAGAAGGAAAGAAAATAGCTCACTGCTGGCTTCTTCTCCTTTTTAATGTTATTTCATTGAGGCCCTCATGCTGTGGCGAGACATCATTCACATGTAGACAGGCCTTTCTCCATCAGTCTCTTCCTGAGTCACTCTTACATGCACACACAGAGGTGTGATTCACAGACTCATAGGTGCTTCTCAGTTAAGTGAGGCTGACATATGAATCATACAGACTTTCTCAGTAATGGGCTCCTACTTTGATATTTTGGGTTCTTCCTGAATTGGAAAGTTTGGTTATTCAACTGGTGTTTGATTTTAATTCACTCATTTTTTTTATTATAACAAATATTTTGTGACTCACCCATGAGATGAATGCATTTTTTCCAAGTCCTAGATAAATGGTCGTGAACAAACAGAAATTATTCCACTGTCAAATTCACTGAGAAAGGTCTATTATGAGAGAGAAACTTTTTTTCAGTCACGTCAGAAACTATGGTTAGTCTGTTTGGAATAGAATTACCCAGAAAGAATACAATTTTGATGAGACTCTCTCTGATTATGTAAAAGCTGTAAAGACTCTGCAAACAGATGCTTAGCTCTTGTTAACATGTCCACAAGAGGCAGGGAGAGTGGGTTTTGTTAGAATGCAACATCCATCCGTGTGCCTATGTCATCATTATTCCAGAAAATAGAAGGAAGATATAAGAACTACTGTGTTTTGAGGGCAAAGAAGTATTGAATTGAAAAAGTAATGGGTCATTTGAAACTTTCAACTTTCATGCGCTAAAGTATCATTTAATTGATGTAAAATCACTGCTTTTAGTTGCTTAGGGGCTGATAATCTTCCTTTGCTCATACCGACATATGCTCATAAATGAAAATTTCATGTGAATTTGCTTCAACATTTATTTTTTTCGCAGTCAACTGTCTAAATGAAAATATCACAGCCCAAGAAAAAAGGTATTATTTTTTCTAATTTACCTCAAATAAAAATTTATGATTTCATTTAAACATATAACCCCTCTTAGATGCTCAATGAGTTGAACTAATTGATATTTATTTTGGTCAATTCTAATTAGTAAATGTAGTCAGATAACAAGCCTCAGTTAAATATTATAGCGTTATGAACTGTAACACTATAGAACTTTTAAAGTTCCCTTTAGCCTTGTGAGACAGATTCATTTGTTCTCTCTATAGCTGTTTTATCAAAAGTAGCAATTGTGTTCCTAGTATCATGGTTGATGGTGAGGACATAGTCCTAAACAGATTAGGTATGGCTCCTACATGTGTGGATCCTTGAGGGAGTCAAATCATACAGAAAGAATAAACAACTTTCTTAAAACTATAATGATAAATTGAGAGAATGTGGCTGTAAGTAGAGTCAATAGGATGCTCTATTGCAATCAAGTAGGGAGGAAGTTCTACTTAAATAAATTGGTTGAAGTCCCTGGAGACAAGAGAATTTGAATACAGCCAGTGTCTATTAGGAAGGGTAAGGAACAGAATACCCTAGGAAGGTTCGAATGTACCAAGGTCTTTAACAGCCATTCCTATAATTGATTTTGCATAAGGTACAGACTTAGGTTGAGTCTCATAGTTTTGTCTTAGTGATGTTCAGAGGTGCTTATTTTTGTTGTTGTTTTGTTTTGATCCATCTTTCTTCCATTCAATTACTTTTTCTCTTGAGTCAAACTAGCTGACAGGATTTCTGGGCTGTTCTCTTTCACTGATGAGTGCCTATTCCTCTATGACCATAAGCCACATCAGAATCCTTGACAATTAGCAGATTAATTTTCTCCTATTCTTTATGAAAATTATATTCAGTTCTTTAGACTTTACACATGTTTTTAGAATAATGGTGATTATACATAACAAAAATTTTACAGTGTAAATTATTTTACAGCCATTTTTTAATATGGCTTTTACTAAGTGTAGACATCAATATGATGACAATCAACACATTACAATATTGAATAGTCTAGCTGGTGAATCTGGTGTCCTTATTTCTGTTTTATTTTATTCCTTTCTTAATATTTCATACTATTTATCAAACAAATACTACACATAGTTTTTAGATTTATAACTAAAACCTTTATTTTTATTGATTACAAGTAGACTTGCATTTTACATTTTAGTCTTCAAGGAGAATATACAGAAATACAAACAGTAATACACTTTACTTCTCTTCTGTCGACTTGGAAAACCTGTTTATTAGCTCTGGGAACTTCTTTTTTATGGCATCTTTATATGTGAACAATTTTGTTCTCCCTCTTTAATCTGTTTGCATTTTTTCTTGCCTTGTGATAGCCAAGCTAGAATTCCTAACACTGCATTGTATAAGGGTGATAAACATAGATTTCAATGCCTTTTCCACTCTAAATATGATTCAGTCACTTGATAATAAGTTGAATGTTATCTAAAGTTTGGGTGAAGGTGTTTTTGCCATTTGAAGAAGTCTATCACCTTTCTATATTTTCTTTTTGTTTCTTCTGAGTGCATTTGAGGTAAATGTATATTGATTCAACAAATTAGGCTCTTAATGCTGAATTCAGGACTGAGTTTTCCATATGGAACTAACCTTTATCTCTTAAATAAACTTATTGTGATCCTTTCTTCCTTGGTTTATCGTGGGTGTATATTCTCACAATCTCAGAAAATTCAAGATATTGTTAGACCAAAAATATATTTAGTTGCTGGGTGGTGGTGGCACATGTCCTTAATTCCAGTACTTTGGAGGCAGGTGGATATCTGTGAGTTTGAGGTCAGCTTGGTCTACAAAGTGATTTCCAGGATAGCCAGAGCTATTGTACAGAGAAACCCTGTCTAGACAAAACCAAAATAAAAATTAACAAAATACAAGTAATATGCTTAACTTATTGAGGATTATAGCTCAGCCTAGCCTGTCTTAAACATGTCTAAAATGCGTATATTAACATATGCATAATGGAATTGTAGAAAACAAAGTCTATTTTGTAATGAAGTGTTGAATTGTATAATTTACTGGATACTAGTATCCAAAAAGTACTGGCAGTATAGTATTCTGTATATCACTAGCTGTTGCTCTCATGAGTGTGAGCCTGCCTAGGATATGAGGCTTCTTGTTACTGGTCAGCACCACACATATTTACAAACTATTTCGACTCTGGGAAAAGGTATAATCAGAGGGAAGTTTCTAGTGAATGTATATCATTTTTTCATCTTATTAAAATAAAGCATAGCTTAATTCAATCCACTAACTGGCAGATTGCGTGAACTTTTATTTAGTGCTTCTTTTCATTTTTTAATATTTTTAAAGATTTGTCCATCTATATTTCTAAGGAATAGTATTCTAATGTCTCTGTTTTTTAATAAAGTAAAATACAAAAGTAATACATTAGAATAGGATAAAACAAACAGGCAGAAGGAAAAGAAAAGGCACAAGAAACAGATGTAGATTAGAGAAACACACTTATTCTCGCACTTAGGAATCCCATAAAATTTAAAAACTGGAAGTCATAATATGCACACAAAAGGCTTGTAAAGTAGAAAGAAGGTAAAATTTTTACATAAGTAAAATGATGTATATAAAATAAAAATTAAGAATAAAATTTTAAAAGTACCCTGAAATGACATTATGAGGCAAGGAACCTCCAAAGATGCCATAGCATTTGTTTTCTCTTAACATCTACTGCTGGGCATACAGCCTTAAGAGTAGTTTGTTTCCCTAGTAGATTCCCTTGGAGGAAACCAAGTTTTCATTTGTAAGTGTTTATCAGGTGGAGGTCGTTTCTGGGTTAGGAACCGGGGCATGTTGTCTACCTTCTTCAGCTCTAGGATTCCATCTGGTGAAGACCAGGGCAGGTCCTATGTGTGTTGCCTCAGTCTCTAAATTCATATGTGCAAAGAGGGCTTTATTTTCTTGGTGTCCTTCTTCTATTTTGACTTTTATACTCTTTCTGTCTCTTCTTCCTCACAACTTCCTGGACCCTGATGGGAACATATGTTGGAGAGATCCTGTTCAGGGTTGAGTGTTCCAAGGACTCTCTCACTGTCTACATAATGTCTGCCTGTGGGCCTCTGTATTTCTTTCCATCTACTGCAGGTATAAGCTTCTTGCATGAGGCTTGAGCAAGGCACTGATCTATAAGTACATCAAAGTGTCATTAGGAGTCATATAATTGCTGTTTTTGTTAGACCATCAATATTTAGTTTTAACCAAGGTTCCTGTACTATCTAGTATTAGGTTCTTTGTCACCATAGCAATGATGGTGTGGGTTCTATGTCCTGGAGTGGGTCTTAAGTCAAATCAGATACTGGTTGGTTTAATCTACAAGATTTGTCCCACCATTGCACATCTTGCATGGAGGACAAAACTGTAGGTGAAAGGATTTGTGGCTGTTTGTTGTTTATGTTTCTCCTTTGGTAGTATATTGAATACCTTCCTGTAATAAAGACACAAGAATGTATGGGTGAAATTTCTATGTAGGCACCAGCTCAACTTCTTCATGTTCAATAAGTTGTGTAGGTGTTGTATTAAGCAATGGAGACTTGCAGTCCATTTGTGGAGCACAACCTATAGCCTTGGCAACATCCAAGATTGTTTGAGGAGTCCTATGGATCCCCTTGTTAAGAGGTCAATTAAATGCTACCCAGTCCTGGGATTAGAAACTTCATTGTTGACAGGAGATGGCACGTTGGAGCTCTGTCTCCCACATTATTGGGTGATTTCATTTAGGTCCCCTTCATATTTCCTTTAAGTCCCTACTCTATACTTACCCTTGGTGGTTCTATGGATTGTAGCTTGGTTATCACTGACTTAAAGTCCATCCCTTCACTGGCAGCAGAACTTACTTCTTTGGGATTCTAGGATATATTGAAGACCAGCTGAGATATCCAGCCTCAGGGTTTGAACAACTCTTGGATTCTTGGACTTCCTATTTATAGCCAGCCATTGTTGGATTAGCTAGACCACAGCCTGTAAATTATTCTAGTGATATATATATGTGTGTGTGTGTGTGTGTGTATGTGTGTATGTGTGTGTGTGTGTGTGTGTGTGTTTCTAGAGAAGCCTAAGTACTTTAACAGCTAATCTCCACATATAAATGAATACATACCATACCATACCATACCATACCATACCATACCATACCATACCATATCATATTTGTCTTTCTGGGTTTGACATACTGAACTTTGAATGTTTTGTTCTAATTCCATTGATTTACTTGTGAATTTCATAATTTCTGACCATTTTCTTTAATTTGATATGTGACAAATATATCTCATCTTTGAGATAGTGTCTTTCTACATTGCCCTGGCTCTTCTGGAACTTACTTTGTAGACCAGTCTGGCTTCAAATCACAGAAACCTACCCTAGTCTCCCAAGTGCTGTGGTTAAAAGTATGTGCAATCATTATCTAGACCACCAGTATACTTTTAATCCCTCCATATATTTAGTTTTGAAGTGAGTGTCTTTTACATACTGCTAAAGATAATCTTTATTGTCAACTTGATTGGTTTTAGAATCTTCGTAGAAATACTAGATATGTGTATGACAGAGTTTCTGAAAGGTTTAACTGAAAAGGAGAGTCATAGCTCAATGTTGATGGTGGCATTCCTTGGACTCTGGCCATGGTTTGACAAAAAAGGAGAAAGCAAATTGAATAGCTCCATTTCTCTCTACGCTTCTTGACTTGGGGCATGATGTAAACAGCCTCTTTGTTCTCTGCCTGTGACTCCACCCTGTCATGATAGCCTGTACGCTTTGAACTTATAATAAATAAGTTCTTTATTAGGTTGCTGATTGCCAGGCATTTGGTCATAATAATGAGAAAAGTAAAATCAATACATGTGATATATATAGTTCATTCATTTTTAAAACATATCCTTTTAGAGGTACAAGTATATGTGGTTGAGTGAGTGCATAATATGAGCAAGACTGTATATTCAATCCACAGCACCAGAAAAATAAGGAGAAAAGCATCATTATATAAACACTATTCATTTTGTCTTTAACTAGAGTTGTGCTGGTTAGTTTTTGTCAACTTGATACAAGCTTGAGTTAACTGAAAAGAACCAACCACAAAAGAGGGTACTTTCAACAGACTGGTCTTTAAGCAAGGATTTGGGACATTTTCTTGGTTAATTATTGATATGGAAGGGCCCAGCACATGGGGGCAGGGATTTCTCTGGGCAGGTCCTGGGTTGTAGAAGAAAGCAGGATAAACAAGCCAAGGGGAGCAAGCCAGTATTTGGTATTCCTCCAAGGTCTCTGGTTTAGTTCCTGCCTTGATTTCCCAAAATGACAAACTCTAATCTGTGGGATGTAATACAAAATTCCTTCTCCAGGTTGCTTGTGGTCAGGGTGTTTATCATAATGACTGAAAGCAACTAACAGTAGTAAGTCATTTATTTATATTTATTGCAACCACTGATCTTTTAGGAACAACCTATTCATGTGATTCTATCTTCTGCTTGTTCTGTGTGTTTTGTTTAGGTCGTTGTTCCTTGTTTTTCCTTGTAAATGAAGCAGAATAACTTGAGAATTTCATTCTTTGTTTATAGTGTATTTCACTGTTGTAGCTTTGCACAGGCTTTTTTGGCCATCACTCTGTAGTTCACAGTCTATTGGTATTATTATCAGTATGAGTGGAGTTCAGAGCTTGTACACCACTTTACATCACCCTGTTCTTTTAGTTTGTTTGTTTGCTTTAGCATATTAAGTTGCTTCTCTGTATATATTTATAATCACATCTCTGTTACAATTTTTGCTCAAATATCAGGCATGAGTTAGAAAAAAAAACAGAAAAATATTTATCTTCCTCGCTTGCGCCTTCCCCTCTTGCAGTCTTCCCTCACCCTCTGTCTCTTCCTTCCTTTCTTCATTTCCCATCTTTCATCAGTTTTATTCTCTTTAATGACATTTCAGACTATATATATTAGGGTAGTGTTACCGATAACACAGACTCCTAATTTTCTTTTATCTTCGAACATTCCTATTTTCTATTCATTCCTAAATATAGGATTCTGGTTTGATAGCTTTTATTATTCAGTGTTTGAAACATGCTGTGACCTTTTATATTCTGGCCTCTGTGATTTTGATGAGAGATCTGCTGTCATTTAAATTGTTTTTTTTCCTTTCTTCACAGGTAACGTGTAATTGATTCCTTGCTGCTTTCAATATTCTTTTGCCTATCATTATTTTTTGAGACTTTTGATAATGACATCTCCTAGTATGTACTTCTTTGAGTTTGTATTTCCTAGGCACCTGCGTAGATATTTTGAATGTTAATCTTTATGCAATTTTCCGAATTTTTGAAATCTCAGCCATTGTTTCTGAGTAATTTTTTAAAGTTTCGTTTTTTTCTCCTCTTCTAGAATTCTGGTCACTCTAACATATTTTTCATAAGTGTTATAGATATTAGACATCCATAATATATAATAGATGAGGGTATATATGATTATAATATAGCACATATTATACATGATATGTATACATCTTATATAAAACATAAATATGTATTTCATGTATATATGAATATATACATGTATGTATGTGTATATGTTTATGTGTATATATATGTATGTATATATTTATGTATATATATATGTATATGTATATGCATGTGTATGTGTATGTGTATATGTATATGTATATATCCTGTGCTTAATTTCACCACTTCTTTCCTCTCCCTGTAAATTCAACAGTAACAAGTATTTATATTTGCATTGATCATTGTAATTTTTTCTTCCTAAAATTTCCAGTAGTTCTGCTATCTCATCTTTCTTTGCTGGGATCAATTTTTATCTGTTGAGGAATGTTTATGGGACTCTTAAAGCATTTGTTCCTGGCTCTTGTAAAATATTTATTATATAAGTATACCATCTTTCTTATAATAGTGTTGGCATTTATTGACAATTCTTTAGTTTTCTTTTCTTAGAGGATTTCTTGGGTTGATTCATGCTTTGAATTGAAACCTGGCAAGTTTGGATATTCTTAGGTCTTTGCGTATTATTTAGGTGTCTGCTTTAGCTGGATTTGTCAAACGTTGACTTGGTAGAGAAAGAAGTGTTGCATCATTACTCCTAGGTGAGATTAAGATTTTTCTCTTGGTTTTCTGTTGATACACTTGATGGTAGGAACTCAGTGTAGATGTGTTGGTCTCTTTTGTTTCTTTTTTTTAATTCGATATATTTTTTATTTACATTTCAAATGATTTCCTCTTTTCTAGCCCCCCACTCCCTGAAAGTCCCACAAGCCCCCTTCCCTTCCCCTGTTCTCCCACCCACCCCTTACCACTTCTTTGTTCTGGTTTTGCCCTATACTGCTACACCGAGTCTTTCCAGAACAAGGGGCCACTCCTCTGTCCTTCTTGTACCTCATTTGATGTGTGGATTATGTTTTGGGTATTCCAGTTTTCTAGGTTAATATCCACTTATTAGTGAGTGCATACCATGATTGATCTTTTGAGACTGGGTTACCTCACTTAGTATGATGTTCTCCAGCTCCATCCATATGCCTAAGAATTCCATGAATTCATTGTTTCTAATGGCTGAATAGTACTCCATTGTGTATATATACCACATTTTTTTGCATCCATTCTTCTGTTGAGGGATACCTGGGTTCTTCCCAGCTTCTGGCTATTATAAATAAGGCTGCTATGGTGGAGCATGTATCCTTATTACATGCTGGAGTATCCTCTGGGTATATGCCCAGGAGTGGTATAGCAGGATCCTCTGGAAGTGAGGTGCCCAGTTTTCTGAGGAACCGCCAGACTGATTTCCAGAGTGGTTGTACCAATTTGCAACCCCACCAGCAGTGGAGGAGTGATTCTCTTTCCCCACATCCTCACCAACACCTGCTGTCTCCTGAATTTTTAGTCTTAGCCATTCTGACTGGTGTAAGGTGAAATCTCAGGGTTGTTTTGATTTGCATTTCCCTAATGACTAATGAAGTTGAGCATTTTTTAAGATGCTTCTCTGCCATCCGAAGTTTTTCAGGTGAAAATTGTTTGTTAAACTCTGTACCCCATTTTTTAATAGGGTCATTTGGTTTTTTGGGGTCTAACCTTTTGAGTTCTTTGTATATATTGGATATTAGCCCTCTATCTGATGTAGGGTTGGTGAAGATCTTTTCCCAATTTGTTGGTTGCCAATTTGTCCTTTTGATGGTGTCCTTTGCTTTACAGAAACTTTGTAATTTTATGAGGTCCCATTTGTCAATTTTTGATCTTAGAGCATATGCTATTGGTGATCTGTTCAGAAACTTTCCCCCTGTACTGATGTCCTCAAGGATCTTCCCCAGTTTCTTTTCTGTTAGCTTCAGAGTGTCTGGCTTTATGTGGAGGTCCTTGATCCATTTGGAGTTGAACTTAGTACAAGGAGACAAGGATGGATCAATTTGCATTCTTCTGCATGCTGACCTACCAATTTCTATGTCAATGGGCTCTGGTTCTTTGTCTAGAGAGAGCAGGCTTTTCTTGGGGACCTTTTATTTCCATCCCATCCTTTCTCCCAATCTCATTTCTATGTTTCCTCTATCCTAACCTGTCTTTATTGGCAGTATTTAGTCACTGTCTTTGCATTCCATAAGTCAAGAATGTATGAGAAAACAGAAACAAAACCCAGAACATTTGTATATTTTATTTATGTTGCTCAGATACATTGCAATTAGCAACAGGAAGAGAGAAAGAAAGAACCAAGTACCTTAGGAAGCCAATTTTCTTAATGTACTTTTCATATTTATAATTGGTGTATGAAAGTCCTCCTTTCACAATATACAGTTATTATTATTTTCTGCATGTATTTCTACAGACTTGTACTCTTATTAGGCTCCTAGTTAATGCCTCCCTGTCTCTCCTTACCTCTCTTCTTCCCTCCCTCCCCTCCCCTTCTCTCCTTCCCATCATTCCCTCTTTCCTTCCTCTTTCACTCCTTTTATTTTCTTCAATAACATGACCTTAAAATTCATATGAAAGCTCGGCAGTGGTGGCACACGCCTTTAATCACAGCACGTTTGAGACAGAGGCAGGCGGATTTCTGAGTTCGAGGCCAGCTTAGTCTACAGAGTTAGTTCCAGGGCAGCTAGGGCTACACAGAGAAATCCTGTCTCAAAAAAACTAAAAAATCTAAATAATTTTACCTTGACAAAAAAGAGCATTGGATATCCAATCATATTTATTTTACAGAAATAAAAACAAGGTTCCATTCCTTTATTTTCTTCAATAATATGACCTTAAAATTCATATGGAAATCTAAAATAATCTTACCTTGCCAAAAAATTGAATATCCAATTATATTTATTTTGCAGAAATAAAAACAAGGTTGAATTTCATTATATAGATACATCAAATCAAATAATGTTTTAGAGGCAAGAAACAAAAAATAGATTATCATAAATAAATGCATATATGTGCATATCAATATACGTACACACATATAATAAATTTTGACATATGGTCAAAGTCACTTCAATAGAAATGAAGCCTTCCAATAAGAGGTGCTAGGAACAACTAGATATCTGATTACAAGAAAATAAAACAGAAAAGTCAAGAAAGTTTGATTCTAAAAAAAATCTTACAGCATATTCTAAAACTTAATCAAAATGCATCATAAGTCTAAATGTAAAAATGGAGACTGGGGAGTGGGGGTGTGAGGGTGGGACTGTAAGGAAAGGAGGGAGGGGGCTGCATTCAGGATTTAAAGTGAATACATGAATAAATAAATGAAAATAAAAGCACAAATACAGTTTTAAATTGGTATATACATATATATATATATATTTATATATATATATGTGTGTGTGTGTGTGTGTGTTTTAAATGGAGTCTAATGTTTCTACATGAAAACATATGCAATTACTTTATCATACCCATCACTACTAGAAACTCTCCAGTCATTTCTTTGCAGTTAAGTGCCAAGAATTCTTTACTAATTACAGTCCCCTCTCTAGTACAGTGTATAACCTAACCATATAGTTACAAAACCACGCAGGAAACCTTCAAGAAGTATTACCCTATTGATGAACAGACCAAACCCCTTCTTCTCAGAAGCAATACAACATGGAGACAAAGCAAGCCGAGAAGCTACTGATGGGGAAAAAATAGCATGTTTAAGAAACATGTAGATGCAAAATGAGTTGACTAAAATGTAATGGCTATGCAAACCAGAGCATCTTGACTGTGGAAAGTCTGCAGCCCGCACACTCAGATGCTCCCATATCACCTGCTATCTCATGCTTGGTGTTGCAGATACTTCCGTGTCACCATGTGCATTGTAAACCATGTTTTCAGAGCTTTGCTTTCAGTGGCTTTGCTGCTAAGTGAGCTCTCTTCTAAGCACTCAAACACGCCTGTCTTTATTTCAGAGACGCTGTCTCTGGCTCTCCATGAGCTCATAGTAGTGCTCACAGAGGCTCTGGATCCATGTCCTCTCTCATCACAAAAATTTCCCATGTACAACTGAGGCAGAGTTTCTAACTATGTAGGTAATTATTGGCCAGAGTGCTAGTAGAATACATGGTGTTTCCCCATCCTACAGAAATACTGTTGTGAGCCGGGCAGTGGTGGGGCATGCCTGTAATCCCAGCACTCTATGAGGCAGAGGCAGGCAGATTTCTGAGTTCCAGCCCAGCCTGGTCTACAGAGTGAGTTCCAGGACAGCCAGGGCTATACAGAGAAACCCTGTCTTGGAAAAAAAAAGTCCAAAAAACCAAGAGAGAGAGAGAGAGAGAGAGAGAGAGAGAGAGAGAGAGAGAGAGAGAGAGAGAGAGAAATACTGTTGTTACAGTGGGGTTATTAACTCTATTCTCCCTCTAAAGTTATTGTGTTTAATTAATAGTAATCGCCTCTATTGTCCTTACCATCTCCACTCATTTTAAACAGGAGGCAAGTATGAGATGTCCTTTCCCTCAGCTCTGCTTCCTTACTAAAGCCAGTGACTGAATGTATGACAGACTTAAACAGAAGGCAGTCATATAGGATGCTTTTATTTGCTCTTTGTGATTCATAGAGTGTCCTCCTACGGTGTAACAGAAGCCTGTATTTTTTGTGAGGAAGATGGTCTGTGAAGAAACTAATGAAGCAGCTATTATAACCCATATTTTGCAGATGATAACATGGAGGGTTGGAGTACTAAGTTTCTGGTCTAAGAGCCTGACACAAAGGTAGCATTTGAAACTTGTTTCCTTGGGTAAAATTTTATGCTCCTCCTAAAAATTGTTTTTATTATATGTGACACACTTCTCCTTTTTAGTGTTTGGTTTTTGGTTGCAAAGGGATGGGCATATACTTAAAGTTCATTATTAATGGTTCTTTCTTGATAAAGCCCAGATAGCTTCATAGCTTCTATTTCATATAACTGCTGATTCTCTCTCTCTCTCTCTCTCTCTCTCTCTCTCTCTCTCTCTCTCTGTGTGTGTGTCTCTCTCTCTCTCTCTCTCTCTCTCTCTCTCTCTCTCTCTGTGTGTGTGTGTGTGTGTGTGTGTAGGACAGAGATGAGCATCAAGTGTCTTCCTCCATTTCTCTACCTTATTTTTTTTAAGTATAAAAATCATTTATGTTAAATTTCCTCTTAGGTTCTTTTACACATATACCCAACATGTCCTACCACTCTTCACACCCCCATCCTCTCCCATCTCCCCAGTGCTCCTGCCTCCAGTCTCTTTCTCACACCCTTATCTATTTGCTTTGGTTTGTGATCTACTGAGTTTGTCACAGAGTTCTGTGTGGCCATGGTCTTGCAGCTCTTATTGGGAGCCTGGAGAGAATCAGCAGTGGGTACAGAAGGGATCTCTCTGCCTGCAGTTGTGTACCCTAATTTCACACCCTTTACCCATCGTGTTATAGCACCTTTTTCAATCTAGATTTTCACTTAAATATATGAGAAAAGGAGGCCTAGGGGTAAAGGTAAAGTTATTCATGCTTCGATCAATATACAATATACTTATTTATTTGATAAATGTTGAATATCATATTATTTGTAAAGAAATATTGTTAACTACTGAAATGTATGCATATATTGTTCTCCCTATATAAAATCTAATTTGTTTTATTTTGGAGTGGGAGATGAATTCATAGATTAGAGATAAATGAATTAGGAGGGGTGTAGGCATTCTTGGTGTGGGTTAAATGTGGCATGGACCCAAGTTTCAAACTGAGAAAAGTAGGTCATTATATATTTCAGAGTTTAATCCCAGTCATAAGATGTCACTGAGGCAGTCTTAGGCGTTACCCCAAATCAGAGTCAGCTAAGCTGATGATTAGGGGATCTGGTTTTTTATTAGCTTCTCAGGTGGCTATAAACACTGAAATAAAATAGCCGATTTCAGGATTGCTTCTCAAATCCGGGCTGCTGGCAACAACCCCAAACTCCTAAAAGTGAGGGGTTTGTTTGCCATAATAAGCAAGACCCAAGACATTAGATTAGTTAGCAAGCAACGTTGACCTGCATAAGAGCTTGAAAATTCCTGGGAATTATCTCCCCCATTACACATAAAAAATTGATTAATCCATCTAAGCTTCAAAAAAATTGTCCTTAAAAAATAATGAAAAATAAGTTACCCTGGAAGGTTAGAGATTACAAAATTAATCTATGCCTGCTTTCTGAAACGGTTTTATCTATCAGATTTCAAACTGCCCAAGTTGGAACAATGAAACTTTAGCTACTACAGCAAGGGAAAGTAGAGATACAGGGACTGAAACACAAAGAAGAGACAATCAATTCTTAATGTTTATATGCTTTGCTCTCTGCATTTTATATAGCTAGAGCCAAACATGTACAAGTACTGAAACATTTCTGACTCTTAATTGTCTCTGAGGAAATTATTCTGAGTTCAAATGTGGGCTCTACACACTTTCCACATTGTGTTGTTCCAGAAGTGAGTAGGTGTCTGCCTGCATGGTGCATTCCATCTTTGTGGGGCCACTGACTGCAACAGGACTTTTGTCAGGGTTCAGACCCAACACAGTCTTTTTATTGGATATTTTCTTTATTTACATTTCAAATGTTATCCCCTTTCACGGTTTCTCCCCACTCCCAGAAAGTCCCTATCCCATCCTCCCTTTCCCTGTCTCTATGAAGGAGCTCCTCCACCCACCACACTCCTACCTCCCTGCCCTCAATTCCCCTACACTGAGGAATCTATCAAGCCTTCAGAGGACCAAGGACCTCTCCTCCCATTCATGCCTGGCAAGGCAATCCTCTGCTCCATATGCAGCCGGAGCCATGTGTACTCCTTGGCTGATGGCTTAGTCCCTGGGAGCTCTGGGAGGTCTGGTTGGTTGATATTGTTGTTCTTCCTACCCAGCTTTTTTTTGTGCTATTACTTGTGGCAGTCAAAAGGCAGCTTTTCTGTTAAAAAAATCAAGAAGGGTGTGCTTGCAAAGGCAATCTCATGAATAATTCCATTTCTCTTTGTGCTGACAGGACTTTGGTATTTCGGTACAGGGTCATTGGATGATCTTACCTCTATTCCCTGAAAATTTATCTTATCAATAGTATTTTGATCTTTTTAGCCTGACTAGAATGAGATCTTCCTAGCAAAACCATCACCCAGGTAGAGGAAGCTTCAATGTCACATTTCTGTGAGGGTGTTTTAAATCACTGCCTTGAGAGATGCTGTTAGAGTTCCCTAAACTGCCTTGACATTTATGGGCTGTTTTATACACCATAGAACATGGGTAGCAGGTGACCTAGAGATAATGTCAAGACCATGCCTTGAAATTAATAATATAATAGACATTTAGGTTTTATAAACAAAAGGAATACTTAGAGACATGGAAAATGTTTACTTTACCTTTTATTGCATTGTTTATTCAGTGTGTGTGTGTGTGTGTGTGTGTGTGTGTGTGTGTGTGTTTTGATGTGCACACTTCAGACATATGTAGATGTTCTCTCCCCTAGCTACCATGTGAGTATGAGGGATTGAACTCGGGTTATCAGGC
Organism: Apodemus sylvaticus; assembly: GCF_947179515.1. Lineage (NCBI taxonomy): Eukaryota > Metazoa > Chordata > Mammalia > Rodentia > Muridae > Apodemus > Apodemus sylvaticus. The sequence continues at coordinate 64,615,806 of NC_067482.1, read as the reverse complement.
TTGGCAGCAAATACTCAAATATATCATAGAGCCAGTAATCAACAATATGACTACAGTTACAGACAATGAATACTTTGAAAGTTTGTCTGGATACCCTCAGAGATATTTATATCCGATATCTGTCTATTATTAGCTGTGTGACTTAGTGCAAATAACCTCTGGAAAACTGAGACAGATAGAAAGATTTACTTTACCAAGCCTAGCATCTGCTGAGAGAATGAGATAAGAAAATAAATGCATGAACATTAATGAAGTGTAGATATTCTAGGCTACCAAACTCATATTAATATGAAATTTAAATGTAAATATACGGCAGGTATATCAATGTAGAACATAAATAGAATAATTGGGGCATAATAATAGCAATAGTAAATTCATCAGCATAATAGCTTTAAGGTTAAATATTATGATGATAACGTCTCCCTTCTTGCTATTATGTATCATCCACATGGATTCTTTAAAGAACGACATTTTCTTTTATATACGAATGACTCTATTCATCTCCTTATCCAAATACCAATTGTTCAAAGAGATGTGGCAGAGTGAAGACAAACCTAATGCCAAGTTCTAGGTAGAAGCAGGAAAAAGCAGAAGATGGTGGTGGGGTGGTGGACATGACTCAAATGTTTTCTTTAAAAGCAACCAAATGTAAACGGTGTGTTTCAAATGATTTCAGACATTGACAGAAAGGGCGGGCACTTCCTTGTGATGAGCACAGAAAAAGACGTAGCGTGAGCCTGGTAATGACTTCTCATATTTTGAGTCATGCTAGCCTCCAACCTCATAAATTATAAACTTGGCGACAATAATATTTTAAAAATATGACCATTACGTTTTTTTTAAGCACTCCACATGCCCAGTTTAGTTACTTTTCTCCACTCTGTAAGGTGGGAAAGGAGAAGGGAAACTGAGCAGAGATTTACCTAAGTTCACACATAAGACAAACATCTGCTGGGCATTCTGTGGGTAAAGCATGCACTCGACTCTCCAGCAAAGAAGGGGTTAAGAATGGCGTGAAGCTGAGTTTTTACTGGCTTTCAAAATAATGAAACTTCCAAGTCATAAAAGCAAATCACATGAAAAATAAGTACCTTCCACAAAACACCATAACTTGAGCATGCAGGAAGAAAGGCTTATTGGTGGAAGTGTCAACACAGGGATTCTCAGTTATAACTAGATTGGCAGTTTCAGTGGCAGATATTAGCTGCCTACAAAAACCCTCCAAATTTCTCTTTCCTAATTATTTAAAATCAGAGTTAAACAAGTGGTAAGTGACTCTTTACTGAGCATCTACTATATATGAAAGGCCATGCTAGGTTTTAAGGACTGTTTCACAATGTACTGGTGCATGTGACAAGTCTACTTGAGGGCTTGGATAGAACTGCCTCTATTGATGGGTATGTGACTGCCTAAGAGTTCTGTTCCCAAGCATAGGACCCACAGAACACAGGACCTAAGCAGCTTGAGTTAATAATTCATTTAGTTTTAATTAATTTAAATTTAAATGGCTTGTGTGTCACTAAAGTACGATATTTGATACCTGTCCTCTAGATAGAACTCAGAAAGTCTGCCTTGTGGGGACTTTTGGATGAGGGCCTTGGAAAAATTCCGTTTTTATATGTTTCTTATATAGAAATGAGGGTGTTAAGTTTTTCTCCCAGCTCTCTCTCCAGCACACTCATTTCTATTTTTACTGTTACTGTGGTGCTGCTTTTTTTTTCTTTAATGAGTTTTGAATATCTACCAATAGGACCTGGAACTCTAATGAAAGCCGTGTTCTCTGATTAATATTTTGGTTTCTCCCATTAATTCTCTAGCCTCCCAGCTCCCTGCAAATAGCTGGCTGTCATTATTTGGGTGTAAATGTGTAAACTTCAGTGTATGAATGGTTTATGTGCGGGTCTCCTGAAATCTCTTTTTCACTTCGGGGAAATTGTTTTTTTTCTTCTTTTCTTCATGAATTAATAATTTGATCTTACCAGTCTTTCTTTCATTGCTTTGTGAACACATGGCTATCATTAGAAAATCCATCACTTTATCATGAGGTAAGTCACCGTGTGTCTGATGTACTGTAGACCTTTTTTGCATACTGTGCACTAGCTTTATGGATTTTCATAATTTCTGTAGTACATGGACATACTGCCAGTCAAAGAAGAATCTTTTCATCTGTTTTCTTCACACTCTGGTTTAATTACCATCTCATTAGAGACACCATTTTTTCCTTTTCCTAAAGAATTCCTTTTATTTCCTTAATTTTTCTATCACCAACCACATTAGTTTTTATTTGCTCATTATTCCTTAATGTTGCCCAGAGTGAATGCTCAGTGAGGAGAGGGTGTTGCTTCCTTATTTTCAATACAATGAGTATATTCTTATTGTCCTGTACAAGTATTGGAAGAATGTGAGACTGTTCAGCAAATTTCTGAGTCAAGAAATTGATCACAGTTTGTCTAAGGTTTCCCCCCAAATAAACGTAAACTCATCAGAGTATCTGAATATGGTTCTAAGATAGCTATTCCTAGTCTTCTTGCTTTAAATTCTTAACTGTTCCATACGTCCTGTGTCAGATTAATAATTCAGCACTCAAATATTCCTTTGTGTGCTTTATCAAAGACAAATTAGACATATGAAAAATTTGATAGTGTTGTAAACATGATAGGTGAATAGAGGACTAGTTACAACATTCTGTGGTGACTAAAGTAACAGAGGATTGTACACAGAGTCTGACTTAGGAGCTGGTCTGCACAGAGACTGAGAAGGAACAGAGCCTATCATGTGATTTTGAGGATGTTTTATATGGAGTAGTAAGAACAGCATGGATTCTAATGGGGAAGGAGCCCAGCTTTTAAGCCTTATTTTGCTGTTTCTTATCTAGGTGATCTGGAGCCACCTGTACAACAGGCCTCAGTTTCTATTCTGCAAAGTAGAGCAAGACTCCATCAAAGTTTGGATGAGGGGATCAAGGCTTGTTCCAAGCTTGTTAGGCTCATGATGACTATTTTTTTCTCTTTTCCTGTCCCTCCAGCTGTGAAGAGTGGAGGGCTACATGCTACTCTACCAAAATGTGGTCTTGCCAGAGTGAACAGAGAAACTGTACTATTTCACATGAGGCACTTGTCTGCGAAATGAAAGGTATTTTGTCTTGTCCATGATAACTTTTACAATAGGGTAATGATTTATCACCAGATATAGGGGTTTCTCAGAGCTTAGTGATGCTTCCTTAGCTTCTGTCAAACTTTAGAAGGGTTCAAGTTACTACTTTCTGATGATATCTGCTGTGATGCTGATCTTGCTGGGACGTGAAGTACACACCGTAGGTAGCTTTTTCTCTAGTTTTTAGACTGATAACTCATGAACAATGAAAGCATTATTTATTTGAATACACAGTTTTCCCCTTTGAGACATGGACATCTCAGAAGGGCATCACAAAAGAAATCATGGGTTTTACAGTAAATATAAAGAGAATGTAATAATTATTAGGGTTTGTGGGAAGATCTAGGTAAGAGATAGATTGTTTAACATTGGCTCCTATTAGGAACTCACTTTGACCTTGAGAGTTACACATGGGGGTTCTTGATCTACTTTAAGAGCTCATTTAATGGCTTGACTGACATATGTAGGTTTATGTGATTCTCTTGATCCTGTGTTTCTGTGTACACCTATTTGATACTTTTAAATTTAAAGACTGCCTATGTACAACTTCGCTGCCAGGAGGGCATTTCAGTTGGATGTCTGCAGAGATACTCTCTCCTGTGCTGAAGTAGAAACATCTGGCTTCTTTGGAAAGTCAGTTATGTCAAAGAATGTTCGGAATTCTCTAGACTTAGTTCTAGAGTAGTGGCACCATTTTGCAGTAGAACTATTGAATATAGGCCCCAGGGAACATCATGGAGGAGGGGACAGAAAGGTTGTATGATCCCAAAGACAAGGTCTTCTCTGAGACCATGTCTCCTGGAAATGACCTGGGAGCAAGCTACATGATGCCTCAATAGTAGGGCTGCCTGAGCAAGACCTGAACAATGAGAACATTGACAGACATATTATCACATAAGGGGGAAATGGCATGAGTCTCTATCCCTAGAAAAAGAACTACAGGCAACAAGGGACTGCTCATAGAGGAGAACTGATCACTCCCAGAGCTGAGCCCTTTAACTGGTTATCCAATACCATGGTTAGACCTTAAATGCATACACAGCAACATTAAGAAAACTCAGTAGGCTATATTTATATATTTGTACATTTGTACATAAGCCTAACAAAAGCAGCTCAAGGAAAAGAAGCCATAAATTTGAGAAGGAATAATAGGGAGAGGATAGAAGTTGGAAGGAAAAAGGGAAAGAAAAATGTAATTATGTTTCAACTAATATATATGATATATGTTATATTATAGTACATATAATATATGTTTCAACTAATACATATAATATATGTTATATTATATATATTAAAGATCAGATAAGTAATAGAGATTTAGGAAATGTTTATTGAGTGAGTGGATGAATGAGCTTCCTCTTTGTGTTCTCAGATAATTCTGTGGAAAAATTTGAATAGTTGCCATTTTAAAATGAGGTAATAGAGACAAATTAAAAAGGAACTTGTGTTTAATTTCTGATATTTCTTCCATTGCTGAACTTTTACTTAAATTTCCATGGCTGAGAACGTGCTAGAAGTTGTCACTGGAAAAGTTTCTGACTGGAGCTGTAGAGTCATGCCTTCAGAGGGCCAGGGTTAGGGTAAGACTGAATGCCTGTGATGTTAGTGTATCTTAGCTCAATTTAATAAGCATTTCTCTTATTACCATTGAAAAACATCATGGTAATTTACTGTGATGGCTATTGGTTGTCAGCTGTCCTGCATCTGCAATTATCTAAACCAAAATGGTTGGGCACCTCTTTGAGAGATTTTTTTTCTTAGTTAATTCACTTGAAGTGTTAAGACCTACTTCTAGCCTACATTTTGGAGGTGAGAAGATCCACCTTTAATCCGGGCCACACCTTCTGCTAGCAGCCCATATAAAGGACAGGGAAGAAGTAAGCTTGCTCTTCCCTTGCCTGCTTGGTGTTGCTCTCGCTAGCATATTCATTCCTTCACTGACGTTAGAGCCTATTTATGCAGGATTCTGGGATATACTAAAGACCAACTGAGACATTCAGCCTTATGGTCCGAACAACTACAGTATTCTTGGAGCCTTCATTGGCAGATAGCCATTTTTGAACTAGCTGGACCACAAATACATTTACTTTTTACGCACATAATGCTGAATTTTTGAGGAAATCAAAAATATTTACTTCTTTTAAAAGCACATTTGTGTATATAGAATCTTGTGTATATAACCCAGTCTCAAAACATCAATCATGGTATGCACTCACTGATAAGTGGATATTAACCTAGAAACTTGGAATACTCAAGACATAATCCACTTATTAAATGAGGTCCAAAAAGAACGGAGGAGTGGCCCCTGGTTTTGGAAAGACTCAGTGCAACAGTATAGGGGAATACACAGGGAAGTGGGAAGGGGTTGATGGAGGAACAGGGGGAGGGAAGAGGGCTTATGGGACTTGAGGGGAGTGGGAATCCAGAAAAGAGGAAATCATTTGAAATGTAAATAAAGAATACATCGAATAAAAAAAAAAAGAATCTTGTGTATAGAATCAATTATATTTTATGTAATTGGTGTTCCTTTATTTTCAGTTTAAGTGCTGAATATCTTAATGGTGAATTAATAACTCATAATTAGAAATTTTTAGGGTGTGTTTTAATGCTCTTTCCAAATTTTTAAAATTTCATTCATTCTTCAAAGTGTTTTGATTTCTTTTCTCCATGAAGACCCTGTGGGTCATGAGCTTGTTTCATTGGTTCATTATTTTGAGGGACGCAGTTATTGAGATATTATTTGGTGAATGAGAAAATACAGAGAAGCTGAGTAAGTCTCCAGTGGGTGTGGAGCTGGGCGTGTCCACAGTGAGACTGAACTGAGATACAATGGCCGGTCATCATCAGTTCCAGCTATGTTGCCTGGCAGAATGGAATATATTTTTTCTCTAACTCTCCTCACTGATTTCTAATATTATTTACAGTACTGTTTCAATCTGGTAAAGAAATTGGGGCCAGAGATGATTGTGTGTTTTGAGTCTATAGAGTACCCCCAGCAAGGACGGGAGTATGGAAAGGGTGTGCAGGCTCAGTGAACAATGGGGGACTTGTGTGTGGGAGGGAGGAGTAGACAACGATAGGATAGATTCTGCAACTGTTATGTGGAACATGAAGTCTCTGGAAGATTATGCTTACAGTGTGTGGGAGCTGACCTCTGAGATGAAGGGCATGCTAAGTCCATTAATTTACACATGGAGTGCTAATAGGGAACCCAATTAGGCAAGCTGCCTAATTGCTGTGCTTTGAGGCACTCAAATCACCAGAGTATTCAAAGTGTTATTTCACTTATTCATATAGGTACATAAACTCTGATGTCTTAGACATGAATGCCTTTGTTGTAAGCTGATTAAATAAATAGCCTTCCTTGCATTTTTAAAGGCAAAATTCATGTGTTGGGCTTGATTATCATTTATTTAACTTTGGTTTTTAAAGACATCATAAAATTAGAGATAAATTTGAATTTTAAAGATTTATTTATTTTATTTTATATGTATGAATGTTATTTTTTTTTGCAAGTATGACTACAGGACACACCTATGCTTGCTGCCCATGGAAGTCAGAAGAACACCTCAGATTCTCTAGAGCTGGAGTTATGCAGGGGTGTGAATTATCATGTGGGTGCTATGAATTGAACATGGGTCCTCTGCAAAATCAAGTGCTCTTAACTGCTACACAATATCTCCAGCCTTCAAATTTGATTACTTTTAATTAATATCTTAATGGTATATTAATACTAGCCAAGTCCACCTGGTTAAGCTATGCAATAAATTGCTTCTGCAGAAACGCAGGCTGTATATTAATATTCACTGTACTGAATGAATAAGTGAGATTTCACATACGTATGATACCTAAATAATAAAAGCAATGAATGGTCAGTACCATTATTTCAGTAGGCATTAATTCAAATGTAGACTGTCTTAAAACACGACATTAGAAGTAGGAGGAAATGGACTGCCAGTTTGCCACTACATCTATTCATTTATTCACTCATCCATTCATTCATCCACACAACATGAACTTATTGCTTATTTATTTTTAAAGAGATTTATACATGCACACTGTATTTATAGTATTCCTACCCCACCCACTTTCTAACTTATCTTCTACTCCCCATCAGCATTATGAGATCATATTGTCTTACATGAACACACATATGTAATTGTACAAATGGCCTTCTGATTTCATTGAGTGTTGCTTATATGTATATGCTTTCAGGGATGATGATTTAGGTTTGGATAATCTGTGAGTGGCTAGTCCATGGAAAAGATGAAATCTCCTTCCTTCTCAGCAGCTGTTAAGGGTATGTAGCTTCCTATCTAGGAGTGGGGCTTTGTGAGGTTTCTCCCATCCACATCGGCATGTTAAAGGTGTTGCCATTGTGCAAGTCTTTGAACAATCATGTTGAGATTTCATGAGTACAGCTTTCATGTACGGTCTAGAAGAAACTTGCAGCAGACACCTTGGACCTTTGTCACTTAACTCTTTTTCCTGGATTTCTTCCTTGAAATTAAAAACTTCTCATATACCAAAGCAGTTTCATCTAAATATCTGTGGTCTCTAACCTGTATATTGGATTAGCTCTGGGTTGAAAATACTCAAGAAAATAAAATTGTACCTGAGACAAAGAAAATCATTTTTTATCTTCGCCATCATTCCCTAAGCAATAACATAAAACAATTATTGAAACAACAATTGCATTATATTAATTTAAAAAGGTAATTGAACACCTACAAAAGTTTGGTATCAATCTAGCTAAGATACCAAAGAGTAAATATACTGTGCTGTTTTAGGTGATAAAATGAAACACATAACATTCTTGCCTACTTCACGCTGGGTATATTATTCAGTGGCTGCTGGTTCAAATCATCACAAACCCACTGTCTTAAGTTAGCTTGTCATCATATCATTTTGTGAGCCAAAACCTCAAAATTGTCTCACTGGCTAAAATAGAGGTACCAGAAGGACAGTGCCCCTTTCTAGTGTCTGTAGGAGGAAAGTTGTTTCGTTGTCTTTTCCATTCTATACAGGCTGCTCCTGTATTTGGGTCATGGCTTCCCATGTATCTCCAAACCTTCATGCTTCTTATTTTTGTTTTTGATCCTCAGAAAAATATTCAAGGTCCTATGGACATGATAGTAATTTGAGAAGATTATGTAAAAAACAAATTTCACTTACTTGAATATACTAGAGCTGAAATATAATCTGAAAGAGTTTTAAGTGAATGCATGAGTTATTCAGAGGTTCAGTATGGAGAAACACTAACTTGATTATCCATAGAATAAACATTGAAATCTAATATTTCTTGTTTGTGATGTGTGTGTGTGTTTGTGTTTGTGTGTGTGTGTGTGCATTTTTCCATTTCTGTGTAGGTTATAGTTAATAATGGTTGTATTATATCCACAGCATATTAACTGTAAATAAAGCAAAGTTGTTTAGGCCTTTTGCAAAAATATGAAACATTAAAGGTTTCTAAGAGCAGAGAAAGAATAAAAATAAATGAATTACAATTGCAGAGTCCATGTGTAATGTCCTCTTTTTCTATCTTGGACATGTGAGAAGAACCAAAAAAGATCCTTTAAGAAAAGAAATGTTCACGTGTTTGTGTTGTGGAAGGCATGGGTGATAAAGTCAAACCTTGGCCACTTATTGTGTTGTTGTAGATAGCTGAGATGGATGAAATTTATTAAAGCAGAATGAAATGTTCCATACTACTGCTTAGAATGATTCCTCCTTTATTAAATAAATAGTTTACTCTGAGAAACTATTTGGTGAAATAAATGCCTAAAGAACCAAATTGTTTTCTTTCATGTAGTTTTTCATACCTAGAGAGGTACACAAAAATGTATAGCTGTTCCTAGAATCCATGGGGGGATTATTGGTTTCAGGATGCTTGAAGGATACCAAAATTTGCACATGCTCAAATCTTTTATACAAAGTGGTATAGTAGTTACATAAAACCACATAACCTTTCCATACTTTAAACAATGTCTTGATTATAACATTAAATACAATGCACATGGTCTATTAAGTAGCTGATATACTATATTGTTTAGAGACAAATTCCAAAAAGGTCTTTACATGGTCTGTACAGAAACTGTTCACATGTTTGACCCATGACTTTTAGAATTCATTCATTAGAGACCCATAGGCTAGGTGTTCTAGAGATAGAGATTAATAACTATCAATCAAATTTTAAAAATAATTTATGTAGGCTCAAATTTTGAAAGTAAAATGATAAAAAGTTGTGCAGCATTTCAAATAATAACTAAAAAAACTGGTTTGGGGAGCTCATTTAGGTTTTCTATAAATTATCACGAATTTGATGACTGGATTACAAATTGAAACAAGAGACATCCTTGTCCTCTTTTGGCAACACCTATTTTTGGAGGATTCACATATCAGTGAGCATCTTTGTAGGGGTGGGGAGTGGGCAGGTATTAAAAGGGATACACTTCAATACAGGCATGCTTTTAGCTGTGGTGAGATTTACTGTGCCTTGAAGAAACCTACTCCACTTCTCTGATTCTCATGTTTCTCAGTTCAAATCTAAGGCTAAAATTTATGCTATATTTAAAGAGTTTCTATGATTCAGAAATATATCATAAATTCATTCATCATTTCTAATAAATATTTACTATTTTATTAAGAACTATAGAGAGAGTTATGATTTAATTTTCAAATGAAAAGGCCTTGAAATCCTCCAACAAGGAAGAGTGCACAGACATATCAGGGCAAGCTAGACTAATCGTCATATTGTTTGTTAGAAAATAGCACCGGGATTCATTTCGTAGCCCATTATCAAAACAACACACTTTTATCTAATTGGTTTTTAAGCAGACCTTTTTGGTTTTTAATGCTGTACAATTCTCTTCTTATCCAAAGTTTAAAATGGCTTGCTGTGAGATCATTAATAAACACCCCTGTTAGGGGTTATTTTTTTCCAGCTCTTCCTATACAGAGAGCAGGAACCAATGCAATAATAAGTAAGAGCACAAACATATTCTCTCTTCAAGATCTGTGGTCATAGGACAGGCTCATTAATGTTGTCATGGCAACCATCTCCTCACAGGTTACATGCCTGTGAGCTTCTACTAAGATGCAAATTCTAGCTTAAACAAAGCAAGCTAACTCCAAAATGACATGTCAATTTTCAAGGGCGTGTGGGGTGATCCTGAGTGCTTTATTTTTTTCCACGTGCATTGTGTAATTTAGAAAGCTTCCTTTTTCCTTTTGTCTTCTATGTTGATTTTTATTTTGCCTGAAAGATGCCTTGTCCAGAGAAAAGTAAAATAAAATAAAATGAGCTTTTCATGAGCTTCTCTTTTCACATTTATTTACTTCTTGGTTTTACCTGTCTTACCATCTTTGACGAGCCACGACAACTCTTGTAGAAATGTATATATTTCTTTCTAAAAGGACACAACGTAATCTAATTCATTGAGCCATCAGCTTAGATCCACATTTCTTTTCAATATATATTCACTACAGTGCTGTTTTAAGGACTATAGGCCAGAAATGGAGAAATATGAAGGAACGACTAACTACACTTTAGATCTTATTGGATATGGGGGTAGATTCTCTTGTGCTCCAGTCTCTGTATCTTAACCTTGGCCCATAGACTGCTGCCGTTGCCTCTGTTTCATACAGTGAATTAGAGGAGGTATAGTCCTGATTTAGACTTCTTTTTGAGAAAAGATGAGAAGCTAATTAATTCAGTCACAGTCAGATCTCCGCTAGGTTTGTCTTTCTAGCTAGTGTCACTGATTGTCTCTGCAGTCTTTGGTTTTTCCTGCTGAAGTGATGGAGTTTGCTGTTCCTTTACCGCTAGTTCTGTGTGCAGAGGATTTTATGTCATCCCATTCCTGCTCTTTTTATTATAATTAGTATTCTATGAGCTTCTGATTGTCTCTAATTAAATGTGATGTAAATGTGACAGACTATGTAAGGCAGACCTGCCCTTCTTTACTGCCATAAGTGTTAGAAGTGAACCTGTTTTGAAAGTTTGAGATTTGGGTGCAAAGGTAGAGCTCTTGTTTCAGTCACAACACACAGTTGAGTGTCAATGAGCACGATACCATAAGGATACTATAAGAGGCTGTATGATGACACAGGGAGTGACTAATAAGTAGAGAAGAGGCTTACCTTTAAGAACTCTATATATCAATGAGAGGAGAAGAAAACATAAACATTAAAAAATAATTCAATACCAAACATTGTAAAAGTACAGGCAGGGTTATATCTTGATAAAAACCAAACCAAGCAAAACAAAACTGTTTTCAAATTATGCAGGTTCAAACAGCATAAATTAACTTTTCTGGCGAGGACAAAAAAGGGCCACCTTTTATTGACTCTTATAAAACAAAAAGAATTTCTAACATTATGAGAAGCCACTTGTTAATTTTTAAGCAACCGAGTGATACAGTTTGATAGTTGAAAGGTGTCTAGGTCTAGCTTTAAGGGCAGTGTTGGTGAGTAAGGTGATGACAGTGAGACACACTGAACTCAATGGTTCAGGCAAGTTAAGATGTTGACTTGGGAGAATGAAGAAAAACAAGCATTTGCAGAAGAGGAGTCCACACTGTTATGATTAGACAAGATGTCGGTGGTAGATGGAAAGGTCCCCAAGACAACACCTTAGACTTTTGTCCAGTCCTATGATGGATGAAAATGTCACATTCCTAAATAGGGAGGTGATGTGAAATAAAAGGTAGTGGTTCTGTTTGGCCATATTATATTTGAGACATCATGTATGCTATGTATATGTCTGTCTCTCTGTCTCTGTCTCTGTCTCTCTGTCTCTGTCTCTCTGTCTTTCTGTTTCTCTCTCTCTCTCTCTCTCTCTCTCTCTCTCTCTCTCTCTCTCGCCCGCGCGCGCGCACGCGCGCATGTGTGTGTGTGTGTGTGTGTGTGTGTGTAGAATCTCCATCCTATTGAAATATAGAAATTTAGAATAGTTAGTAATATAAAAGCCATGAATTCAGAGAAAGGTGTCAGACTACAGGTATCAGTTTGGGTATCATGCATTTATTGAAAAAATTAAAGTCTTTTACTGTAGGGAATATCAAGTTTAACTATACAACAGTGTGTGTTGCTTTCCGCAAGGAGATGCAAGCAAATGCCTATTTACCTCAGACAGGTGAAAAACTGATGACAGCCTAGATGGCAAGGCTGATCATCCAGCTTAGTGGACAAGTGAGCTTATTAGATAGAATTCCTCATAGGCAAGGAGGTGATTTTACAGGAGCATGGGTGACTCAAAAGCAGCCATAGCACCAAAAACCCACCCCAGCATTTGTGAATACTTATGAAACCTAAACAAATTGCAAAAGGATGGAGTCTCTTCTTCCCTAGCAATTAATTGATTACTGCTTTTGTAACCTTGGAAAGGAGCCTTGTAAATCTAATAATTTTTTGACACTTGCAAGCATTGTTGACTCTCTGATTATCACAAGTCTCTTTCCTGCTTCTTGGGAGGGAATGTGTTTAATCTGGAGGACGTTGCTACAAAGCACTCTATCTGTTCCCCTGACCATTAATATTATCTTCACCCATTTTACATGGTATTCCCATAGCCTTAAAGAAAGTGGTATAGAGGTCTGATTATTTACCTCTATCTATGGCTGAGCACTGGACCACTATGCCACAGTAACAGTCATTTGTTATCAGCAGCCTGGCTGGCTGTGAATCTCTGCAATATGTTACCTTGTGCAGACCAGAAATCCTCATCAGTACCAATAATCAATGGACACAAGCACAAATGTTTAGAGGGTAATCTGATAGGTATATAATATCAATTGAACAAGACAAGAATTTAAGAAGAAACGAGAATTTGCTTCTGTGTTGGACCATGAGCTTCCCTGGTTTGGCATTTACCTGTAGTTCATAACATCCAGCTCCTCTGGAACAGATCTTTAATCTAATTAGAAAGCAAGTGGTTGTGCCCATATAAATTGTGCCACTACTTCAGCAGCAAATAACATCTTGCTTGGCCTGTTGGTCCTGTAGTATGCAGGATTCATAATTAAACTAGATTATTGGTAATAATTCTCTACCAATATCCCAAATCATGCCTCTCAATATCATGAAAGTCATTTAGGAGGGGGAAGCTTTCAGCTCACTCCCGGACTGATTTCTCAATGCCTGAAGATAAAAGTACAATGTTTTCAACACTGTAGTCTTACTACAGTTGGCGTGTATAACCACAAACAGAAACCATAGATTTTATGGTTTGCAGGTCTTTAAACGACTATCTCTGGCTGGAATTAACAAGGTGATAGCCTTCCTGCTCCAGTACTAGGATTTTCATCTAAAACGTTATAACCCATGAAGTTCCCTTTCCCATTCATGCAGCATGTCTTTATTCAAATTTTTTAACTAATGTTTTCATTGTTCTACATCAGTGGTTCTCAAGTCCCCTAATGCTAAAACCCTTTAATACATTTACTCATGTTGTAGTGACCCACAAACATTAAATTATTTTTGTTGCTGCTTCATACCGGTCATTTTGCTACTGTTATATATTGTAATGTAAATATCTGATCAGACATGCAGGATATCTGATATGCAACTCCTATGTAATAGTTATTCAAACCACAAAGGGTTCACTAGCCACAGGTTGAAAACTGCTGTTCTCAATGCTTTTTCAAATCTCTAAGACAGGAGTTAGCCTTATGAAAACTTTCCTGACAGGATCTCTGAAGGACCACTACTGTTGGCTGCAAACAAATGCTAATTGGTCTGCAATGGCTATGAAGAAGGCAAAAACAAAACATTAGCAAGATGCAGTACAGAATGAAAGACCTCTTCACTTGTGTTGTTTCATCACAAGATCAGTATTGTGTATTGCAATGTGGATAGGAACAGTATCCCAACTAACCTTCCATCATTCACAATCACTTCACAGGAGTGAAGTGTTCTGTTCCTGCCTACCATGGTTTTGGTGAGGACAGCGTGTGCTGTTTGGCCTGGCTTAGGGCCAAGTGGTAGCACTTGCCACACTCTTGTCTGCCTTGCCTAATGCTGAAGTTGGCTCGTGAGTTCTGATAGTATCATAACCTTTACCTTTCTACCAGTCATACCTGGTTGCTCAAAGAGCCATGAGCTGGATGAAGACTCTCTGTTCCTAGTATATTGCCTTGCAGAAGAGAAATAGACACTATAAATTTTGGAGGAAAACAACCCACCCCTAGAGCAGGGGTCTCTCATCAGCACTGTTTTATCGGTTATATCTTCAGTGAACTGTTGCCCCTTTAAAACCTTACAGACATGTACTAGATTTTGCATTCTCTTTTACCCGGTCTCCCAGCAACTCAACTTTGCTGTATTTGCCTTCAGGTGACCTTGGCAGATGTTTTTTTGGCCAGCTCTGATCTTCTCTTATTTTCTCTAGATTGTTTTAGCACTTTATAAACCTTACTTAACTGACATACTGGATTATGTCATTCAGATATACCAGTGGCTCTTCTCTGTTGAAAAGATAACATCCCATCATGGAGCCCAGCAAGGCCATAGAAGCACCTTAATGGTTTTGAGTCCCTTGTAATAAAACATTTTAGACTTTCCTGTGAGCACAGTTCTCTCTGTCTTCTAAACCTCTGGTTCAGAACCCCGTCTGCCCTCTCCTCCCTAATATCCAGTGGTACTCAGGTAGTACAGCCGCATGTCTGTAACAGCATGTATGAGCCAGTTCATCAATGAATTGCGTTGTCTCAGATTATGCAGTCTTTGTCTAAAGGCTGGATGAATTGTTATTTCACTTTTCATCTCTCAGCACCAGTGGCTCTCAGACTGATCCTATTTGCCCTTCTACCATGTCTCACAGCCTTATAAACCAAGTTGTGAGAGGACAAGTTGCTCAAAAGTTTTCCTAATGCAAGCAGTTTCAATACAAAGTATTCTCAGATTATCATAGTATC
Organism: Apodemus sylvaticus; assembly: GCF_947179515.1. Lineage (NCBI taxonomy): Eukaryota > Metazoa > Chordata > Mammalia > Rodentia > Muridae > Apodemus > Apodemus sylvaticus. The sequence goes on along the minus strand of NC_067482.1, from coordinate 64,600,738 downwards.
TTGTGCTGGGACATACCAAAGTCCCCATCCATTGTAGTTAGACCTATAGGCTATCTTTCACCACTTCTACCCACCCATCTACTCTCCTCCATGGGTTACAAGTTTTTTGAGTTCCAGGAAGGACTTTTTAGTACCCATTTAATTTATCCTGTCTTCTTCTTGCATTATTCCAGCAAGCTAACAACCCCATTTCATCGTCCCTATTGTCTGCTTTCTTTCCAAATCAGCCTAATGCAGAGAATATCTACTTGCACTTTATTCATTGTAATGTCTCCCTTAATGGGAAAGTGCCTCCGGGACAGGCAGATCAGCCCCAGTTGTCTACACTCCACCACCACAGACCAAAAATTATGAAAGAAATAAACTGTGGTGTAGATGAAAATATTTTGTAAAAAGAAACCATTTTTATTTACCTCAATAAATGCTTCTAGAAATGAACGGAATCTCTGACTTGGTGTTCAAGACTCTGTTCTTTCTCTTTTCCATCACCCTTAGCTTTGTGTTCCACCATGACATCTGGACCGAGTTTCACCCCATGGCCTTTTCTTCCCTTCTTTTTTCTGCCTCATGCCCACCTTTACACCCAGTAGCTTCAGAACTTAGTGATATACTCAGAATATTCCAGATGATACTGTACCACTGAAAAAGAAAAGGTCTAATGTGACAATCCTCTCATATAATGTGTAATACAGAATGTAGAATACTGGAAAACATGCTTGATATTTACAGATGGACTCCATTCTGTAACTCATTTTTAAAATATGCATTCTTTTAGGAATTTTTCTAAAGCGGTTTGTCTGTGGTGAGACAAGGATATTTTGGTAATCTAATATCTCATTAAAGGCTTCTTATGAATAGAAATCTATATTTTCCTTAAATATCAACAGAAAACACAACAGTGCAAACATACGTTCTCCTGTCCAAACATGATTGAATGGCAGTGTAACTCACTCCAAGGAAGAAAAGACAGAGACACCAGCAGCTGAAGAGCAGGGTGGGAAAGAAGCCGTTTTTCACACAACGAGAGTCAAATGTATGACAAAATGTGAATTATCTGAGAAGGAGGAAGCCAATGTTCAGATAGGAACATCCAGAAGGTCGTGTCTGGGAGGAGGCAGAGTGCTGACAAGACCATAGCCAGGACACCAAGATGGGGATTCGTTCACAGTTCAGATGTCAGTTGGGTTGGCTCATTCTCTTGGCAAAGGTACAGCTCAAAAAGACTGACTTTTGCTTCATTTGGTGAATGTTTATAGGCGCTTTGGAGGCAGTATTGTGCTTATGACGTTCCATATATATGAATGTTATTAATTTTAAAGTAGAAGGCTTCTCTTCCCTCTGAGCATTGATTAAAAGAGGAATTGGTTGATGCAGAGACTCAAACTAGTTAAAGTGCTAGATATCAATAATACTGAAACTTGTGAAATAACATCCGCAAGTCTAACAATTTATAGTATAAGGATAATGTGTGTGAATGGGTCAGCTGTATCTATCTAAGGCATAATAACTTGTGCAAGAGGGAACAGAAAAAAAAGGAAGAGCTTGTGGATGGGGAAGAGAATTGTGAGATTCTGAATTCTAGAAATTCATCACTGCTACACACATCACCTCACAGCATCTGTTGTTTCTTGTGTGAGATCTCCACAAGATAAAGCCAGTCACAATTCCATAATGAAAGAGGGAGAGCCTTGAGGCCCTTCCTTTCTGGGAGGAGTGATCAGAGGCTGATGGCGTTGAGGGAGAGTCACTCTACTTTGTCCATTAACAGCTGCTTATAAGACAACAAACAGTCATGAATATATGGGCAGTACCATCTACCTTGGGATTATTATTAATTGTAAAATACTAAAGGATTTAGGAACTACAAATTTACAATTATATACTGATGTGAAGGCTGAGCAGTCTGCAAATACCAAAAGCTTCAAGCTTTACTGAATGAAATATCTGTTTGTTCTGTTTCCAGTTTTTTCTACTATGACTCATGATCTGATAATATCAATTTATTTACAAATACTAATTGGTTTAACAAAAGGATAAATCAAAATTACTTGGATTGTGAGGTGGGTAATTTTCACACATTTATATTAATTTGTTTATGCTTTAAAAATTGATACTATATTTGGAGGGAGACTAGGCGGGAGACATAACTGTGGAGTTAGAAAGAGGCAGTGATAAATGGATGTGGAAAAATATACAGTATATACAAGTATGAAACTTTCAAAGAATTATAACTGTTATCAGAAAAGACAAGTGATATCTATGGATCCCATTCTGCTGCAATATGTCTTGAGACATTCTGGGCTGGCGTTCTCTCTTTCCATCCTACTGTTTTGACTTGCTTGCTGAATCCTCAGTCTTCTCCTCATTTTCTTTCCTGTGTGTCTCTTCTTGTCTTTCTTTCCTCTTGTCTTTTATTTTCTCTATTTTCTAATTATCTTCTCCCTCTTCCTTCCTTCTGCTATTCCTTCTGCTGTTCTATTTCTCCATTCACTTCCTTTTCTTTTCATCTTTCTTTCTTTATACTCTCTCTTTTGTCCTGTTTTAGAAGTTAAGAGGCAAACGCACAAATCAAATAAATTAAATCCAATACAAACCTTTAGTTAGGGTAAATGGGTGGCATATGGCTCTGATAAAGGGAAATACTGAGAATAAATAGATAATGAACTAAAACTGTGGTAAAGAGCTACTCCAAAGTGTGGTCATGACAAAATGGCAGAGTTATGCACAAGTTTCTTATCTAGGCCTGGCACAGGGGATCAAACCTCTAATTCTAGCACATAGGAAGCAGAGGCAGGTGAATCCCTATGAATTTGAGGAGAAATTGATCAAGATAGTGAGTGCTAGCACAATCAGAGCCAAATAGTGATACTGTGTTTAAAAGGGGTTTTATAGAAGAAGCACATCAAAGCTGTTTAACTAAATTTAATTATAAAATAGTGACAATGTCTATACCTGAAGGTATTTTAAGTTGTAGCCAAAAATTTTACTTAATTGGCTTAAATAAAGACAAGTATCTGCCTATACAAAGAAAAGATCAAATGTAAGCAAGAGAAAGTGGCATTGCCCCAGAGCCAGGTTGAATGAAAAAGGCAGAATTTTTTTTTAAAATCTACTAGAGAGCAGAAGAGAGGTTGAACTCATCTGTGCTGACACAAAAGACCAGAGGCTTTCCAACTTTGGGTTGAACTCCTGCAGAAGTACTGGAAGACATTAGAGCTGGGCTGTTCAGTACGATTAGGTTATGTGCATCTCCCGTTAGGTTATGTGCATCTCCCGTTAGGTTATGTGCATCTCCCGTTTGTCACTCTCCAAAGCTGGATTCCTATTCTTCCACAAATACTGGCAGGTATATACTAATCTTCCTTCCTGATTGTATTTCAAAGGAATGAGAGGGCAGACCCTGCAGACAACCATCCTGCATTCTAAACCTGCCAGCCATGTGGATTTATGTCTACCAAGGGCAGAGAAACAAAAGAGCCACACATTTTCTAAACTAAGTTCAGGGCAAAGGGAGTTTGGAGACTACACATTTCTCAAGCTTAGTCAAGTTGAGAGTGATGGTAACACTGGCACAAGAAATGGTCCTGCCGATGATTTAATCTGGACTCAGAATGATAGTCTTAACTAGCCAGAATATTTCTAATTTTATTCAAATCCAGTCAAGAAAATAAGAACAACAGTTTAGTACTTGCAGAGCTGAAAGCCAAGTGTAGTAGGTATTGTATATCATTGAGTCCAAATGCTTACATTTTATCATAAATCTAATAGTTTTTTTTAAAAAAATATAATTCTTTGTATGTCTTATTTTTTTAGACAAGGGTTGTTCTCTTTGTGTCAAAATATGCATTACCAACCCTAGGCTTCCTTCATCTTTCCTGTGTAACATAATGAAATTAGAGTTTCAATTTTTAGTGATTTCAAAAACCCTGACAATTTTCACCATTAAGTTTACAATTAGTTGTTCTGCTTTGAATCTCTTAGATCAGGAGAAGAGGATGTATTCATCTTATATTGCAGTTTATGTGACTGGAGGGCGAATTATCCTCAAGTAGAGAAGAATTCATCCTTATGCTTAGCTAGAAAAAGCTGAGATTTGTGCCATGAAGGCTGCAACAGGGGGCAGTTGTTAAGGGATTTCATTTGTGTTTTGTTTTTTCAATAATTCTTACATCATACCATAAAAAAGTCAGATAAGAACTATGCTGAAGTTAGGAAATGAAAATAAAGAGGCTAGGGGGAAATAATCCACCATTATTAACTGGTGATGGAGCTGATGTGTGTGGCTGTTTTCTGTACCATGGAGTTTTTGAACCAGGTAGAAGCTAACACGGTGATACCGGCTTCGCCCTTACCTCTGCAGACTCTCAAGCTTCTCTTTTCTCCTGTATACTTGGTTCCTATGGTGACTTGACAGAAAAAGGTACGGAAAGTAAGAGAGGGAGACTAGGAGAGGGAGAGGGGAAGATGCAGAGGGGGAGAGGAAAAGAGAGAGGGAGAGGAGGAGGGGAGGCAGAGAGAGAAAGAGAGAGAGAGAGAGAGAGAGAGAGAGAGAGAGAGAGAGAGAGAGAGAGAGAGAGAGAGAGAGAGTCTTTGCTGCTGCTGCTGAACTGCTGCTGCTTGGCTCTCTTGCTAACCACTTGCTTTCAGTCTTGAGAAGAGATAGGGTCCCTTTACTTGAACTTTGCATTGTACTACTAGATGGATTTCCTTTGTACTTTGATCTGCACAGATGCTTTCTCAGTTGATGTGCAGTTCAGCTCTAATATTGCATAGTCCTAAACCTTTGCTTGTATCACTTAGACAAGTTTATGGAGACATCTGTACCATCCCATGACTTAGACATGAATGTGCTAACTGATAGCTAGGTTTCAACGACCACAGATTTTTGTTTGTTTGTTTGTTTGTTTTGTTTTAGTTTGGTTTTTCCAAGATAGGGTTTCTCACTGTATCTCTGGCTGTCCTGGAACTCACATTGTAGGCTGGCCTGACCTCAAATTCAGAGCTCCACCTTCCTCAGCCTCACAAGCAATGGGTTAAAAGGCATGCACAAGTACAATGAGTGGCAGAAATTAATTTTCATGTTGGCTTGGCAATGTGTTTCACTTGAAAGTCTTATGTTGGTGAATTCTTATTTTCTATATAATCTAATATTCAGTTTGTTTGCCATAATCACTTTGGATTTGCTGGCCGAAGCCTCTTGAGAAGAGCAGTGTGATCTTTTGAGTCCAAGTACAGAATTTCCTTAAAAATTCTTGGCATATGTTTGAACTTCAGCTTCCTCTTTGTTTTGTTTTGTTTTGCTTGTTTTTTTGAGACAGGGTTTCTCTTTGTAGCACTGGGTGTCCTGGAACTCACTCTGTACACCAGACTGTTCTCGAACTCAAAAATCTGCCTGCCTCTACCTCCCAAGTGCTGGGATTAAAGGCATGAGTCACCACTGCCCGGCCCCAGCTTCCTCTTCTAACCACAAATTACAGATACCCTTCAATTGTTCAAGAAGTAATGAGACAACATCATGTGTAACATATCCAGTAGACGCTCTTCATATGGCTATATACAACCAAATGAGAAGAGCAAGGTTTAGGCTCAGACTCCAAAGCACCAAGCATCAAGATGATTCCAATTAGAGGTTTCCCTCACAGTGAGGGGATAACTGTGTATTGAGATGTGGTGAGTCAGGGAGCATGCCCTGATTTATCAAACCATTGTTTATTATGAGGGAGATGACTAGCTTTTGAGGGCAGCAAACATTTTCATGGAGGCTATCATCATGTAGACCTGCTTTGTTAATTCCCAGTGCTGTGCCTTTCAGTGTTCAAATATTTTTATTTCCTATATGAACAATGGCTTGAAAAATGGGCAGTGCTCAATCTTATTTCTCTTCAGATACAGCAAAATATATACTAAATGTAGGCAAGTGAAAACCAAAGTCCAGAGAGCTTAGAAAATTGGTAAATATTGAGCTTATTTTTGAAGAAAAAGAAAGACTTGATGTATCAGGTAACAGAAGAAAGATACAGAAGTAAATTTCCTTGTGGATTTGACGGATAGATATACAACTGGCTGTGCATATCACAACATGAACACTATCTTGTGTGGGGGCTGGCAACTTTGCTTTTAATTAGTATCCCTCTAATGCAAGCTAGTCTATTTCTTATCTGTAGTTGTGCCATCTGGAACATGTCACATGCATAAAGTCACATGCATCAGAGAACGTTAGAAAATGATATTAAATTTATAATTTGTAAATTAGGCGAGGTTTTTTTTTGCCATTTTCTTATCACTTTATCTATAGTTCCAATCATGCAAATTTATATGCAAAAATATCCGTAAGATGTTTCTTTTGTCACAACAAACAGAAAATATGTTGTACACATAACACTGTCTCAGGAGTATTATTTGCAGTTTCAACTGTATGATAACCACAAATTTCAGGGTGTGTTGATTGGAGCTGGAGATCAAGACTCAGAAAACAGAGTTTTAATATATCATGCATATAATTTTCTCCTTTAAAGGATAAAAAGATGAAAAATCTAAATTTCAGCTCGTCAAGTAACTGATGGAGAGGCACCTTACAGTCTTAACTGGTCCCAGTTTCTGGTTTCTGCCTCCACTTAGCTCTTGCATCTGTCTAACCTCCACAATGCTTGTATGCTTACTAGTAGTAGTAGGTGATGGTATAGAAGGCTTGGATTTCTAGAGACCCATTGCATACCCCAAGGAAATCATTGTATTCTAGGAAAGCTCCCTCACGATTGGAAAAGAGGGAGTGCTAAAAGAGAAGCTGTTATTTTCCTTGTAAATGTCCAGATTTTACAGAGTTAAAGCCGTTTTCATTTTTCTCTGTGAGGACTCCTTGAGGTTTTAAAGAACAGGATAGTCATGTTGTTTGACACAGTCAGACTTAGGCAGATAAATTTGGCTTTCCCTGTGTCATGGTGAGCTTGGTTAAAATGTTCCCTTTGCACCTATTTGTCTCTCTACTTTTGTATACAAATGCATCAACAACATTTTGGGCATTATTTGGTATTTGTTTCATCTACTTGATGAGCATATATCCAACCACAACAAGTTCAATTTGTTTTTATAGCCCCAGCCTCCCACATAACACTTGAGGAAGGAGATGGCAACATGTTTATGAAGCATGAGGTCCCAAAGCTATTTATAAGACCACTTTTCTGTCCTCTGCATTACATCAAGTTCATTAATTGGCCTTCCATCTCCAGATATTTCTAAGTTCAAACCATAAGTGAAGAAAAATCACAGTGAATCATCAAAGAGATGCAATTACATTTAGCCTCATTTTAATGATTTATATGCTAGTTGTATAAACTTATTTGTGGAGTTATTCCTCTGAATATGAGGGTATTTTATTAAATAGAGCATTCTATTTCTGAACTTACATCGTATTTCTATTTGACTTAAATAATATGAATACACAAGAAAGCCACAGAGGTAAAAATGTTAAGTGCTTTTCTGAATATTTCTTAATTTACAAACCAACACAGACCAAACAAACAAACAAACAAACAAACAAACCATTGAGCTCTTTGGCATTTGTTTTCAAATTTCTGAACACCCACAGTATTTGTAACAAGATCCCCATTTTACAGATGGAGATATTAAAGTTCAAGGAAATTAGATATTTCTCCAGCATAAATGGCAGGGAAATGTGAGGCAGAACTCTAAGGATTGTAAAGCGACCCTTCATGTAGTGAAAAAGATCAGTTTTTATTAATACAGTTATGACAGTACCTGTGTATGTGTGGAATTTACTTATTCATAATTCAGCACTAATTTTATTCTCTTTCTTATGTGATTCCTTCTGATTCTTCTGTAGAGCAGTAAGTAATTGACATTTTCTGAGTCTGTCTCTGGAGGGTTTGCCTCACCTTAGAGGGCCCATATGCAAAGCACCTCTTTTCACAGAGAGATCAAGACATAAATGTTTCTATAGCAACATCTAACTACAAAGACTTTAACTACCTTTTAAATCATGCATTTAAGTTAGTGTGCATATATATAAGTATGAATGTGTTTGTGTTATTTATTATTTTAAAGAGATATCTAGAGACCATCAACTTGTATCTTAAAGTATGTGCACCCTTTGTTAATTATTGCAATCTAAGTTAATTAGCTTTGTCCTGTTTCTTCTCCCTGCACTTAATTTCCCTTCCTACAGCTGACCTTTTACTCTGTCTTCTCCTAGAAGGGCCCTGGCCATGTTTGTATTAGTTTCAAATTGAGGAAAAGAAAATTTAATGATGTCTTTAAAATCATATTTAAGATAAGCAATATTTTTCCTAAATAATTGAAATGATTTCTGTCATAGCAATAATACATAGCTCAGTTGGGCATAATTTTATCTTCAAAACTGTTGAAAAAAGAAATGAGAAAAACATTAAATATGCCTCTTCTTACTTTATACTTGACAAATAATAAGAGTTTTTCTGGTCACTGAATATAAAGCTTGATTTAAAAACAATCTCAGATCTAGGTTCTGGTTCTTGTGATTTAAAGGATAGAAATAGTGAAAAACTGTTAATTGTATGGCTACATAACAAAGCATTTACAATGAGAATTACCCAGGAAAGGCAGAGCTGTTCTTTTCTTCCCAAAGGAGAAAGGGGCACACTCATAAACTCATAAGCATGCCTCTATAGAATTAGAATGTAGCTTTGAAAGTTGATTTCAGATAAGTCCCTGCATGCACACTGCACATCTCCTGTGACTTTAGCACTGAGACAGGTCACTGGTAATTTTAAAAGCCATGTGAAGAGAAATCTAGTTGTCTTTGAGAAATGTCCTAGAGGATGCTGGATAAGTAGGCCTTTGGTTGTCAGGAACACTGGTGGAGAGGAAAGTGGGTAGGCACAAGTAATGAGGAGAAGACAAGCTCATTTGAGAGGGAAAGGAGTCATCTGTATTCATCACTGGTTTAGATTTCATTGATGACGGAATCCTTGAATTGTTTTTTGCCTTAACTTCATATTTTCTCACCTGGGGACTTATTTTTGTTATCATAGATATTATCTTCCTTTCTTTGACTCCTCCTCCTTTTCCTCCTTCTCTTCTTCCTCTTCTTCCTCTTTCTTAATCGATAAAAGGAACAGAGGTCCTTTGAAAAGCCATACTGCTGAAGTAGTCCATAGGGAAAATGTTTATACATTGGCATTGGTCCAGATGTGACATCCACTAGGGTGCACTATCTTGCTTTTCTTGACTGTCATACACCAAGCCTCTCTGATCCTAGCTTTGATTCCTCCTGATAAGATAAAAGATCTACCAACCATACAAATTCCACATAATTACCTTTGCTGTAACTCCTTCTCCCTGTTTATCAAAAATAGGGCTGGCCATGTCATTTATACCCAGACAAAAATCCAACTCTCTGGTCAAAGTTACTCATCTAGCATGAAGTATAAGACCCCAAAGAGACCACCAGAAATTTTTGTGTGCTTTTTCGCTTTTTACCATAACTCAGGGAGGGTGTTTGTCCATTGAGAGAACCTGAGTCTTGGACCATGAATATTCATCATATCTGTCACATAGAAAATCTGCCTGGAAGAAATGGAGCTCAAACCCCACCGTCACTGTGTCAGTCATTAATCTTATGCATGCCTGCACTCAACATTTAAACTCAATCTGTTCTGTTATAGTTTTCTTTGATACTTAAGATAATTCAAGTCAAACACTGAAAAATAGAAACTGATACACTTATATTGAAAGTCACATTTTCAGTTAGTGACAAGTTCCTAAAGGAAAGAGCCCAGATCACTTCAGCAGTAGGCAATTATCTTCCTGTCTTATCAAATTTTAGTATAGGTTGGTTGTCAGGGTCCATACTCTACAACATAATAGTCTCAAAATAATGGGACTGCATACATGCACATCTATTATCATATAGTTATGAATTTCAGTAAAATGTGGCCTCCAAGAATAAGCCCCATATTCTGAAATTCTAGGATTCATTGACACCTGACATTCACAGATTATGAAATGCATTGGCTAGTAAGTTAGAATTAATTCTAAACTGTACTGATGTGCCACATACTCAACTGGGCTCTTTCATAACAAACTTAATGAATCCACTAAATACTGACTTTCACAGGAAAGAATCAAAGGAAAGCAAAACTCAGTGCTAGTTGATCCTAGCCTGCACCACTGCTACACTCCCAGAGATTTTAAAAATTTTCTCCTTATATCTGATTTTTTCATGTTGCCAAAGAAAATCTAGAGCATAGAGGGTCATTTAACCCATTAGTGAAGGAGTTGGGTTGTATTTATTTGACACAAATAACCTAGTTAGGTATTACTTAATCTCTGTATTAACAGAATTATAGGTGTAAATGTAAATTTCCACTTCCCATTATAGAAAGGATGGCATTGTAAGTTACAATATCCAAACAATGGTAGTCTGTCCTCTGGGTCTCATTACATGTAGGATCTGTAATTTATTATTTTACAAAGATGCATTCCTATAATAAAATTTAAGGCTAGGTAGTTTATAAATGTACATCTTTTTTAAATTTTTATACTCTATGTCTCATATCTATATGGTATCCTTATACAATAAGCTTCAATGCTTGAGACATGTTCTGAACTACACATCAGTGTCATAAATACACAAATGTCTTACTTTCTACTAAAAGGACTAGCCTCACAGGTATGTTTTTCATTTGGATCTGTGCCAAGTGAATGGTATCATTTGATATGTGGCTACCAAAGGCAACAAGGATTGGAGACCTCAAAGGTCAGAACTAAAGTCTTGTCCAGGGTTGCACTGACCGTGACGAAAGGTCATATCTGTTGTCATGTGCCATGGGAGAATATTAAGCTGAAGACAAAAAGAAAGCAAAGGGTGAGGATCCACCTAACATTACATCAGAGGACAACAAATGCCTAGAAATAAAGACAAGAATAAGGTAAAAGAGGTAGGACCTTTGTTAAGTGATGTGTCTAACTGATATGGTCCTGTAATGCATACTATGTTGATTGATTTGAATTACAGAAACATGGGATGGGCCCCCTTTTAAAATGACAACTCGGGAATGTCACTTCAAAACATATATGGTGTAGAAACTGCTCAGCTGCGAAAGAAGAGCAGTAGATGTTTTGCTGGTTGGATGCCTTGCAGAACTGCTCTTTTCCTCAATTTGCATAAGCTCCACATTGGGAAGCACTTCCTGAAACTCTTGGAACAGTTCACAGTTTTCATTCTTTAACTCAGTATATTGGTACATTTAAAATATTATGAAAAACTACTCCATTACACAGAACTGAAGGAAGCCTGAGAAAGGCAGAAACACTTGCCGTGTGTATTCTAAACCAATGTGTACACAGTTTCCCTGAGAACTCAAGTTTTCTCATTTGAGATAAAATAAGTGACCAGATGATGCTCTAATGCAGGAGAGAATAACAGCCTTGCCCCCTTTGGAATGAAAAACTGTCTTGCTTTCTAAGAATTAAGACCCTTCTCCTCACTCCTTACAAGTGATGAATTGATGGCTGACATAGAGAGGAAGCTCCTTGCTGGGTGAGTGATTGCCTAATTCTCCTTTTGGCTTAAAAACAAATTTTGCTGCATGTTTTCAGTTTCTCTTTAATTTTCTTTACTCAGAGGATATGCTAATATTTTTAAACCTGGTTAAAGTATAAACATAACCCTCAAATTAGTGCTATTTACTAGCATTCATTTACAATAAAGTAAGTATATTTTAAGAAGCTTGCATTCATTATATGACAAAGCCAGATATAATCCCCCCAAAATAGAAATATGTTCTTACTTTGATATCTTTTCCACATGGTATTTTGGTACTTAATGGAGTTTTATGGTAAAGATTTATGTTTTGCATACTCAATTATGATCTACTTCTTATAATCTTGTGTCACAAAATAAACTCTTTCTAATGTATATTATATCATTTATTTAACACATTTTATTATTAAACCTTTAGATGCTGCTATTTATTTCTGTTGCAGGATATTTATCACACTATGAACCCTAAGATTGTATTATTTACTGAAAAAAATCTGTTTCTAGCTGTGGTGTGTCTGCCTTTAGCACACACCTTTAACTCCTCTGGGTGTTCTACAGACACACCCCTAGTACACATCTTTAATCCTAAACAGTGAAGGTAAAGTTAGAAGGAACATTAGTAGAATGAAGAATCAATGTTGGTAACTGATGTCTATTTGAGTGGCAGACAAATCAGAGAAAAATTTGAGAACAAAGGTTATATCCAATGCTCATGGAAACAGAGACAAAGGAAGCAACTTGAGTTGCATTGCAGTACAGAGAGAGAAAGAAAGAGGCAGATTTTACTGGGACAGTTATAGAAAGGCAGGTTGCAGTGAAAGAACAAACTAGATATAGGTGAAGACAACAAGCCAGACAATGAGAAGGAGCCAGAAGATTTGAACACATTGCCAGAGTTAGATTGAGGTCAAGCAGAGCAATTCAGTGGCTGAAAAGAAGCTAGATTGAATCTCTTAGTTTGAAGAGGAGTTTGAGCCAGAACAGCTGAATTGAACCAGCTAGCCAAAGTTCAGACAGAAAAAAGAATGAGTGAGCTTATTCTGCCACAAGTCTCAGAGGCTGAAAACATCTAGGCCGAAATGAGATTATACAGAGACTAGAAGCTTCCAGGACTAGATGTGGGTTAGCCAACTAAGTCAGTAAGCCTCAGAGATGCAATTAATACAGGAGAATAAAAGTTATTTTTACATTTCACCCTACAATAAACAACATTTCTGAAATATATAGTTGATATTTATGTCCTTGCCTTTACAATTAGTATAATTCTTTTTTTCTTAATGTTTAAATACTTTATTTTTTAAATTTTTTTATTCAATATAATTTATTTACATTTCAAATGATTTCCCCTTTTCTAGCCCCCCACTCCCCGAAAGTCCCTCAAGCCCCCTTCTCTACCCCTGTCCTCCCACCCACCCTTCCCACTTCCCCGTTCTGGTTTTGCCGAATACTGCTTCACTGAGTCTTTCCAGAACCAGGGGCCACTCCTCATTTCTTCTTGTACCTCATTTGATGTGTGTATTATGTTTTGGGTATTCCAGTTTTCTAGGTTAATATCCACTTATTAGTCAGTGCATACCATGATTCACCTTTTGAGACTGGGTTACCTCACTTGGTATGATGTTCTCTAGCTCCATCCATTTGCCTAAGAATTTCATGAATTCATTGTTTCTAATGGCTGAATAGTACTCCATTGTGTAGATATACCACATTTTTTGCATCCACTCTTCTGTTGAGGGATACCTGGGTTCTTTCCAGCATCTGGCAATTATAAATAGGGCTGCTATGAACATAGTAGAGCATGTATCCTTATTACATGGTGGGGAATGCTCTGGGTATATGCCCAGGAGTGGTATAGCAGGATCTTCTGGAAGTGAGGTGCCCAGTTTTCGGAGGAACCGCCAGACTGATTTCCAGAGTGGTTGTACCAATTTGCAACCCCACCAGCAGTGGAGGAGTGTTCCTCTTTCTCCACACCCTCTCCAACACCTGCTGTCTCCTGAATTTTTAATCTTAGCCATTCTGACTGGTGTAAGATGAAATCTCAGGGTTGTTTTGAATTCTTTTTTTATTCGATATATTCTTTATTTACATTTCAAATGATATCCCGTTTCTTGGATCCCCCCTCCCTGAAAGTCCTATAAGCCCTCTTCCCTCCCCCTGTTCCCCAACCACCCCCTTCCCATTTCCCTATCCTGGTATTCCCCTACACTGCTGCACTGAGCCTTTCCAGGACTAGGGACCTCTTCTTTCTTCTTCTTAGGCATCATTTGATATGTGAATTGTTTGGGTATTCCAAGCTTCTGGGCTAATATCTGCTTATCAGTGAGTGCATACCATGTGTGTTCTTTTGTGATTGGGTCGCTTCACTCAGGATGACATTCCCAGTTCTATCCACTTGCCTAAGAAGTTCATGAATTGTTTTTAATAGTTGAGTAGTATTCCATAGTGTAAATATACCACATTTTCCGTATCCATTTCTCCTTTGAGGGAAATCTGGGTTCTTTCAAGCTTCTAGCTATTATAAACAGGGCTGCTGTGAACATAGTGGAGCATGTGTCCTTATTACATACTGGGGAATCTTCTGGGTATATGCCCAGGAGTGGTATAATGGGGTCCTCCAGTAGTATCATGCCCAGTTTTCTGAGGAACCATCAGACTGATTTCCAGAGCTGCTGAACCTGCTTACAACCACACCAGCAGTGGAGGAGTGTTCCTCTTTCTCCACATCCTCACCACCACCTGTTTTCTCCTGAGTTTTTGATCTTAGCCTTTCTGAGTGGTATGAGGTGAAATCTCAGGGTTTTTTGATTTGCATTTCCCTGATGACTAAGGATGCTGAACATTTCTTTAGGTGTTTCTCAGCCATTCGATATTCCTCAGGTGAAAATAATTTGTTTAGCTCTATACCCCATTTTTTAATATGGTTATTTGACTCTCTGGAGTCTACCCTCTTGAGTTCTTTGTATATATTGGATACTAGCCCTCTGTTGGATGTAGGGTTGATGAAGATATTTTCCCAATTTTTTGGTTGCCATTTTGTCCTTTTGACAGTGTCCTATGCCTTACAGAAACTTTGTAATTTTATGAGGTCCCATTTGTCAAGTCTTGATCTTAGAGCATAAGCTATTGGTATTCTGTTCAGGAAAATTTCCCCTGTGCCCAAGTCCTCAAGGGTTTTCCTCAGTGTCTTTTCTATTAGTTTCAGTGTATCTAGTTTTACGTGGAGGTCCTTGATCCACTTGGAGTTGAGCTTAGTACAAGGAGATAAGAATGGATCAATTCGCAGTCTTCTGCATGCTGGCCTCCAGTTGAACCAGCACCATTTGTTGAAAAGGCTATCTTTTTTTTTTCCATTGGATGGTTGTAGCCCCTTTGTCGAAGATCAAGTGACCATAATTGTGTAGGTTCATTTCTGGGTCTTCAATTCTATTCCATTGATCTACCTGCCTGCCACTGTTCCAATACCATGCAGTTTTATTTTAATTTTTTTGTCTTTTTTTTATTCGATATATTTTTTATTTATATTTCAAATGATTACCCCTTTTCTAGCCCCCCACTCCCCGAAAGTCCCATAAGCCCCCTTCTCTCCCCCTGTCCTCCCACCCACCCCTTCCCACTTCCCCGTTCTGGTTTTGCCCTATACTTCTTCACTGAGTCTTTCTAGAACAAGGGGCCACTCCTCCTTTCTTCTTGTACCTCATTTGATGTATGGATTACCATGCAGTTTTAAACGCTATTGCTCGGTAGTACTGCTTGAGGTCGGGGATACTGATTTCCCCAGAAGTTCTCTTATTGTTGAGAATAGTTTTAGCTATCCTGGGTTTTTTGTTATTCCAGATGAATTTGAGAATTGCTCTTTCTAACTCTATGAAGAACTGAGTTGGGATTTTGATGGGTATTGCATTGAATCTGTATATTGCTTTTGGCAAGATGGCCATTTTTACTATAATTCCTGACAATCCAAGAGCATGGAAGATTTTTCCATCTTCTGAGGTCTTCTTGGATTTCTTTCTTCAAAGACTTGAAGTTCCTGTCATACAGACCTTTCATTTGTTTGGTTAAGAATCACACCAAGATACTGTGGCTGTTGTGAAGGGTGTCATTTCCCTAATTTCTTTCTCAACCTGTTTATCCTTTGAGTATAAGAAGGCTACTGGTTTGCTTGAGTTAATTTTATATCCAGCCACTTTGCTGAAGTTGTTTATCAGCTGTAGGAGTTCTCTGGTGGAATTTATTGGGTCATGTAAGTATACTATCATATCATCTGCAAATAGTGATAATTTGACTTCTTCCTTTCCAATTTGTATTCTTTTGACCTCCTTTTGTTGTCTAATTGCTCTAGCTAGAACTTCAAGTACTATATTGAATAAATATGGAGAGAGAGGGCAGCCTTGTCTAGTCCCTGGTTTTAGTGGGATTGCTTCAAGTTTCTCTCCATTTAGTTTGATGTTGGCTACTTATTTGCTGTATATTGCTTTTATTATGTTTAGGTAAGGTCCTTGAATTCCTGTTTTTTCCAAGACCTTTAACATGAAAGGATGTTGTGCCCTTTGCTTTACAGAAGCTTTGCAGTTTTATGACGTCCCATTTGTCGATTCTTGTTCTTAGAGCATAAGCCATTGGTGTTCTGTTCAGGAACTCTCCCCCTGTGCCCATGTGTTCAAGATTTGTTCCCACTTTCTCCTCTATAAACTTCAGTGTGTCTGGATTTATTTGTAGAGCCTTGATCCACTTAGATTTGAACTTTGTACAAGGAGATAAGAATGAGTTGATTTGCATTTCTCTGCATACAGATATCCAGTTGATCTAACACCATTTGTTAAAAATGCTATCTTTTTTCCACTGGAAGATTTTAGCTCCTTTGTCAAATATCAAGTGACTGTATGTGTGTGGGTTCTTTTCTGGTTCTTCAATTCTATTCCATTGATCTTGTCTGCATACCAATACCAAACAGTTTTTATCACTAGTGCTCTGTAGTAGAGCTTCAGGTCAGGGGTGGTGATTCCCCCCAAAAAATCTTGGGAGATCTTCTGTTTTTGTAAAGAATATCTTTTGCTACCCTGGGTTTTTTTGTTATTCCAGATGAATTTGAGAAGGGGAGGGGTTGAGGATCTTAGGAGAGGGGGGATATCAGGAAAGGTTTAACCATTGGCAATTTAAATGAAGATGATATTCAATAAAAAAATAAATAAAAACATGAAAGGATGCTGAATTTTGTCAAATGATTTTTCAGCATCTAATGAAATGACCATGTGGGTTTTTTTTTGTTGTTGTTTTTTTTTTGTTTTTGTTTTTGAGTTTTTTATGTAGTGTATTACATTGATGGATTTCCATATACTGAACCATCCCTGCATCCCTGGGATGAAGCCTACTTGATCATGGTGAATGATATTTTGAATGTTCTTGGAATTGGTTGGCAAGAAGTTTATTGAGTATTTTTATTTTATATGATAGTCATAAGGGAAATTGGTCTAAAATTCTCTTTTGTTTGTTGGATCTTTGTGTGGTTTTGGTATCAACAAAACGGTGGCTTCATAGAACAAGTTGGGTACTGTTCCTTTTGTTTCTATTTTGTGAAATAGTTTGAAGAGTATTGGTGTTAGGTCTTCTTTGAAGGTCTGATAGAATTCTGCACTAAAACCATCTGATCCTGTGCTTTTTTTTTTTTGGTTGGGAGACTGTCAATGACCACTTCTATTTCTTTAAGGGTTATGGGACCATTTAGATGGTCTATCTGATCCTGATTAAACTTTGGTTTTTCGTAGCTGTCTAGGAAATTGTCCATTTTATCCAGATTTTCCAGTTGTGTTGAGTATAGGTTTTTGTAGTAGGATCTGACAACTTTTTAAATTTCCTTAGTTTCTCTTGTTATTTCTCCCTTTTCCTTTCTGATTTTGTTAATTTGGATACTATCTCTGTGCCTTCTGGTTAGTCTAGCTAAAGGTTTATCTATCTTGCTGATTTTCTCGAAGAACTAGCTCCTGGTTTTGTCGATTCTTTGTATAGTTTATTTGTTTAAACTTGATTTCAGCCCTGAGTTTGATGATTTCCTGCTTTCTACTCCTCTTGGGTGTATTAGCTTCTCTCTGTTCTACAGCTTTCAGGTGTGCTATTAAGGTACTAGTGTATGCTGTCTCTGGCTTCCTTTTGGAGGCACTCAGAGCTATGAGTTGTCCTCTTAGTGCTGCTTTCATTGTGTACCTCTCATAAATTTGGCTATGTTGTACATTCATTTTCATTAAATTCTAAAAAGGTTTTGATTTCTTTCCTTATTTCTTCCTTGAAAGGTATCATTGAGTAGAGCATTGTTCAGCTTCCATGTGTACATAGGCTTTCTGTTGTTTTTGTTGCTATTGAAGACCATCTTTACTCCATAGTAATCTCATAGGAGGCATGGAATTAGTTTGATCTTCTTATATCTGTTGAGGTCTGTTTTGTGACCAATTATATGGTCAATTTTGGAGAAGGTACCATGAGGTGCTGAGAAGAAGGTATATTCTTTTGATTTAGGATGAAATGTTCTATAGATATCTATTAAATCCATTTGGTCCAAAAGTTCTGTTAGTTTCACTGTGTCTCTGTTTAGTTTGTGTTTCCCTGATCTGTCCACTGAGGAGAGTGGGGTGTTTAAGTCACCTACTATTATTGTGTTGGGTGTGATGTGTGCTTTAAGTTTTTGTAAAGTTTTCTTTATGAATAAGGGTGCTCTTGTATTTGGAGTGTAGATGTTCAGAATTGAGAATCCATCCTGGCAGATTTTTCCTTTGATGTGTATAAAGTGTCCTTCTGTGTCTTTTTTGATGACTTTTGGTTGAAAGTTTATTTTTATTAGATATTAGAATGGTTACTCCAGCTTGTTTCCTGGGACCATTTGCTTGGAAAAATGTTTTCCAGCCTTTTACTCTGAGGCAGTGTTTGTCTTTGACACTGAGATGTGTTTCCTCTATGCAGTAAAATGTTGGGTCTTGTTTATGAATCCAGTCTGTTAGTCTATGTCTTTTTATTGGGGAGTTGAGTCCATTGATGTTCAGAGATATTAAGCAATAGTGATTGTTGCTTCCTGCTATTTTTTGATGTAATTTCTATTCTTGTGTAGTTAACTTCTTTTGGGTTTGTTGAAAGAAGAGAAAGTTCTTGCTTTTTCTAGTATGTAGTTTCCCTCCTTTTGTTGGTCTTTTCCTTTCATTATCTTTTGAAGGGCTGGATTTGTGGAAAGATATTGTGTAAATTTGGTTTTGTCATAAAATACCTTGGTTTCTCCATCTATAGAAATTGAGAGATTTGCTGGACATAGCAGTCTGGGTTGGCATTTGTGTTCCCGTAGGGTCTGGATGACATCTGCCTGCACTCTTCTGCCTTTCATAGTCTCTAGTGAGAAGTCTGGTGTAATTCTGATAGGTCTACCTTTATATGTTACTTGACCTTTTTCCCTTACTGCTTTTAATATTCTTTTTTTGTTAGTACATTTGATGTTTTAATTATTATATGACAGAAGAATTTCTTTTCTGGTCCAATCTATTTGGAGTTCTGTAGGCTTCTTGTATGTTCATGAGCATCTGTTTCTTTAGATTAGGGAAATTTTCCTCTATAATTTTGTTGAAGACATTTACTGGCCCTTTAAGTTGGAAATCTTCACTCTCATCTATAACTATAATCCTTATGTTTGGTCTTCTCATTTTGTTACAATTAGTACAATTCTAGTTGTGAAATGTATTCCTAGATCCTAGAGAGCTGTACTTATAGCTTACCTACTTTAGTCCTTGTATCATAATGGTTCATTCATATATTAATGGATGAAAGGAAGCCATGGTTGGTTGATAGACAGCTGGGGAATGTTAACTGGTTTTACAGCCTTTGGCTTCTTTGGAGGGAAATTGTTATTTTTAAGGAACCAAGACAGCAGAGAACCCAAGGTTTTAGTTGTTTAAAGGATTTAGGATGGCCTCTGTTTAAATATTTAATAGTATACATACAATTATAGTGATTCCCACGAACAATTCCAGGACTCCCGTCTTTTGTTTAGAAGTGCTTCTATTAGAGTCTAGAGTGGTGACTCACTAGCTAAGAAGGCTTGTTGCTCTTCTTTTTTTTTTTTTTATTCGATATAATTTATTTACATTTCAAATGATTTCCCCTTTTCTAGCCCCCCCCCCACTCCCGGAAAGTCCCGTAAGCCCCCTTCTCTTCCCCTGTCCTCCCTCCCACCCCTTCCCAGTTCCCCGTTCTGGTTTTGCCAAATACTGTTTCACTGAGTCTTTCCAGAACCAGGGACCACTCCTGCTTTCTTCTTGTATCTCATCTGATGTGTGGATTATGTTTTGGGTATTCCAGTTTTCTAGGTTAATAACCACTTATTAGTGAGTGCATACCATGATTCACCTTTTGAGTCTGGGTTACCTCACTTAGTATGACGTTCTCTAGCTCCATCCATTTGCCTAAGAATTTCATGAATTCATTGTTTCTAATGGCTGAATAGTACTCCATTGTGTAGATATACCACATTTTTTGTATCCACTCTTCTGTTGAGGGATACCTGGGTTCTTTCCAGCATCTGGCAATTATAAATAGGGCTGCTATGAACATAGTAGAGCATGTATCCTTATTACATGGTGGGGAATCCTCTGGGTATATGCCCAGGAGTGGTATAGCAGGATCTTCTGGAAGTGAGGTGCCCAGTTTTCGGAGGAACCGCCAGACTGCTTTCCAGAGTGGTTGTACCAATTTGCAACCCCACCAGCAGTGGAGGAGTGTTCCTCTTTCTCCGCACCCTCTCTGGGTTCCAGCATACACATCATATAGCTCACAAACACTGCTGACTCTGCCTGCAGAGAATCCAATGTCTTCTCTAGTTTCCTTGGTCACACACATGGCACTGCTACTCCCCAGATCCACAAGCATAGACATGAATAAAACTTACTCATTTAACTGAAGCTGAGTCTAGCCAAATTCTTTTCTGAGATTTTCTTTCTAGATTACAGCTTTAAAAATTCAGCACTTTTGCTTTCTGAGGCTGCATAATTATGAAAGTGAAGTCTAGCCTGTGCATTTTGAGATCCTACCTTCAACTCTGACTAGATACTAGAAACACTCCCCAACTCAGTTCTCATATGCACAAATAAAGAACCAACAGCAGCAAAAAACCCTTTCCAGATACTGACAAATATTTCTTGGGTTGTGGGTGGATGAGGTAGGGAAAAGTTATGCTTGTGATGGTGTAGGTAGTGTTATCATTAATTGCATAGAGTGTCCTTGTACACAATCTGTTTGCTCGTGTATTCAGAATGTATTTCTAGAAGATTACTGATTCCGCACATACAAGTCTTTTAAATTATTTTAGTACACACTGCCAGACTGCATTTCAGACAGGTTGTGCCAATTTACTGTTACTTATGTGGTGTACGAATGCATGCATCTAATGTTAGGATTATCTTTGAAAAAAAATTTGCTACTCTAATAGTTGAAAAAATAATAGCTCATTAAGTTTGCACTGCCTAGGGAGACTGATTGTATTTGTATATGCCCACATTTGTCACTTGTGTGGATTATTTACTAATGCCCTTTCCTTATTTTGTTGTAGGTCTGAGTGATTTTAATTGATTTATAAACATTATTAATAAATTACGAATATTGCATTATTGTAAACATGCTTCTTATAAATTGTTTTCCTGGCAGGTAATTTTCTTTTGTTGAAATGTTATTTTTATTTTCTACTTAATTTTGTGTCTATGAGTTTGCATGGAGTGGTGTACACAAATATGAGTTCAATAACAAGGGAAACCAGAGAGATTATCAGATCCCCTGGAGCTGAAGTTACAGATGGTGTCTGATGTGGGTGCTGTGAATTGAACTCAGGTCCTCTGGAAGACTAATTAGCACACCTTAACAGTGAGCCATCTCTTCTGGATATGATCTCCATTTAAAGTTCTGCATGATTATAACTGGCACGTAGATGATACTTCCTTTCATTTTATTTAAGACTAAAAATTTTCTCCCCACAGTAGGCTGGACCCTCATAGATCAATTAGCAATTAAGACAATCCACCATAGCCAAGCCCATAGACCAGTCTGGTCTGGACAATCTTCCACTTGACTTCTCATGTGATTCTAGGCCATGTCAAGTTGACAATTACAAACAGGCAGGATAGGGCATGAGGTGTGGAAGCCAAGACAAAACATGCAGAGGCTCTAAGGTGAGGAAACCAAAGAATATTTGAGAAGTTTACACAGTGAGAGGAAGCCTGAATCATTCCAAAGTAAGGGGTAAATATATGAAATGAGGCTTAGAAAACTGGTAAGGCTAGAGTTTAGCGTTGTATTTTATGATGAAATATGATGTCATGGAAGAACATGTCTCAGGCGGTGCAATCTGTTAGCTTAGAGAGGACAGATCAGTAAAACATTGTAGTTTGGGATGGAGAGATTGCCCAGTGGTTAACAGCTCTGGCTGCCCTTCCAGAGCACCTGGGGTCAATTCCTATCAGCTACCTGGTGGCTTACAACTATCTGTAATTACAGTTCCAGATGCCCTTCTCTAATCTTCATGGGCATCTTCACCAGACATGCAAGTGGTGCAGAGATATACATGCACAAAAACCAATCCATAAATATAAAATACAGTAAAATATACAAAATTTAAAATTGGTTTTAAAAAGACAGGTCTTACTGCCACTTTTTTTCTATATTCTTTGTTTATATTCCAAATGATTTCCCTTTTCCCAGTATCCCCCTTCACATATGTCCCATAAGCCCTCTTCTCTCTACCCATTCCCTGATCAACCCCCTCCCACTTCTTTGTCCTAGTAATCCCCTACATTGCATCATCAAGCCTTTTTAGGACCAGGGCCCTCTCAGTCCTTCCTTCTTGGGAATCATTTGATATGTTAATTGTGTCTTGGGTATTCAGATCTTCTATGCTAATATCCACTTATAAGTGACTGCATTCCATGTGTGTTCTTTTGTGAATGGGTTACCTCACTTAGGATGATATTTTCCATTTCCAACCATTTGCCTAAAAATTTCATGAATTCATTGTTTTTAATTGCTGAGTAGTATTCCATTGTGTAAATATACCACATTTTCTGTATCCATTCCTCCATTCAGGGAAATCTGGGTTCTTTCCAGCTTCTGGCTATTATAAATAAGGCTGCTATGAATATAGTGGAGGATGTGTCCTTATTGCATGCCGGGGAATCCTCTGGATATATGCCCAGGATAAACATATTTTCTTCAGCTATTTTTTAGGTATCTATTATAATTTATCAGTTCTAAGATATTAGCCCCTTCTTAGAAATGTAGCTGGTGATGTCCATTGTAGATAATATTTTTAACAAAAATAAGGAGCCCCAAAGAAGAAAATTTTATCGTTTTTCATATTCATACAGATTACTAAATATGAGGTTTAAAAGTATTTACGGATGTATCTTAAATATATTATCTCCTTGAAAAATCCTGATAAGATTTCCTTGCTGAACCCTAGGTCTGCCAAGTAGAAACAGGCAGAAAAAAGTATAGAAAAGAATGACTGGGGAAAGTGTATAATTTTATTAAATGTGCAAGAACTGAAGTGTTCTTGTTTGCATAGCTCAAATTTTGTCATGACCCTGGATAGCTAGGTAGCTCTGGGTAGGACAGACTGGGTCCCTAGGGATGTAAGTAGCATCACTGAAGCAGCACCATGAGGGCTGGGTGATAACATTAAAGTAAAGGATTTGGCAGAGTTGGTATAGAAGACCAATCCTCATATAGATTTTACAATAAACATCACTGCACTGAGAGCTAATTTTACTAATTTAATTTCACTCTGTCACACTGTGTATCCATTATTGTCATCAGTGTCTTAAGTCTGTATAAGGAGGCAAAGAAGACCCTGCCAGTTTGAGTACTAGGTCAAAGTCCCATTGCTAGAGAATGGTGGTGCTGGAATGTGATTCTGGATGCAGGGTCTAGGGTTTCTATTTTTGACTACAGTTCAGATACAGCTTTCCAGTATAGGTAAAAATCACAAGTTGAAACTCCTCATTTCGGAGTTCTAAGACTAGGACTGACATCCTGGTTTCCTTCTCTTCCATGCAGTTTCTCCACATTGAAGGACATCCACTGACATCATGAAGTATTCAGACTCAACAAAAAGTTCTTGAGTAGATCTCAAGTCTTGTAACAACTAGATCTGATCTGTCTGCATGGCTTCGTTATTTAACCACACTCTCTTTCTTTCAAGACACAGTTTCATGATATGATCCTTCCTGGCCTGGAACTTGCTTGTAGACCAGGTTGACCTCTAACTCACAGATATCCACCTACTCACTCCCTATCAAGGTGCTGAGATTAAAGGCCAGTCACCACCCAAACTCTTTTATACTGGTATTGGTACATTTTGTTTATTTGTTTTGTGTGTTTGTGCATGTTCTGAGTTTATGTGTGCCTGCAGAGACCAGAAGTGGACATTCGAGTCTGGGGAACTGGAATTTCAGGGTGTTGTGAGGTGCCTAATGCAAGTGCTGGGGAAGCAAACCCTAGGCCTCCTATAAGAGCAGGAAGTGGTCCTAACTGCTGAGTCATCTGCCGAGTTCTTTAATCAGTTCTTTACAGGGGAAAACACTCCACAGATAAAGACTTTAGTGGCATGTCTTTGTGGATGCTATAGATGAATTATTCTTATATTTATAGATTTATTTTTATTATTTTTAGTTATGCATACATGTGTGGATATGTGCATCTGAGGGAAGTGCCCACAGAGCTCAGAAGAAAGTGCCAGGTCCACTGGAGTTGGAGTTACAGGCAATAGTGAACAGACCAGTGTGGATACTAAGGACTGAACTTGGGTCTTCTGCCAAAACAGTCCCTTCTCTAAATGCAGAGAGCAGTGATGAAGATGGAAGTGCACGGGTTCCATGCACAAACTGATTTCAAGCTTTCTAGCACATCTTTATCACACATCTTCCTACACAATTACCCTAATCTCAGGTGGGTCATAGATTCGTATGAGTCAGGGATCATTTATGTGTTATAAATCACATTCACCTATGTACAAGCTGTCTCAACTCATAGTCCTTATATTTTTATTATATATGAAAGTATAAACAACAACAACAAAACACTGAACAAAGAACAACTTTAATGAAACACATCTATACAAATGTCTTATAATGGTTTAGGACTTAGGATTTGGCACAAATCAAACTTCTAATTCAAATTCAGTAAGTATAAACAGTCCCATGGTTCTAATTCCAAGATGGATTTATTCCAAAAAGAAAAAGAAAAAGATAAGCTTACGCTTAGAATACTGAGTTATATCAATGAGGGTTGACATCAGGGCTATCTATCTTCTTTTGGGAAAATCTTCCCCAGTGGTCTTGGTAGATAACATCTGAGGAGCAAACTGAGAAAATGGAGATGTTTTCTTAAAGCTGTCTGGTGTTGGATAGTTTTATCCTAATTTACTATTTTATCTTCTTCAAGTCTCCAATTTTGATTTGCTGAGCTATAGTAGTTGTTTCATCGCCACTCCTTTAGTTGCTGCTGAACTGACCCGGAGAGACTGTCATCCACCATGGTGACAGCAGATGGTACAAGAATAGGACAGTTGCTCCCTATTTGGCTTTTCAGCATGAATCTAAAATCCTTGGTGCAAAGGGTGTACCTTCACATCTGAAGCATACCACAACTCACGAGACTCACGTTGATAAAAATACCTAGGAAACGCCTTCCCAACCCCCTCTTTCCTTCTTTTCTTCTCTTCTTTCCTTTGACAAATAAAGTACAAATTACAGATGGTGTTTTGAAATATGTACACCTTGTTAAAGGACAGTCAATTCATGTATTCTGTGGTGATATAGGTTAAAAATCTATGTTTTCAGCAGTTTTCAAGGCTATAACATGTCAACTCTAGCTTCCAGATTCTTCTGTGGATCTCTTGAACTTGTTGCTCTTAACTTCTTACTTTTGCCCTTTTCCCCAAAATTGGCAAAACCCCATGTATTCTCCACTTCCTTGAACTCAGTTCTTTGAAATTCACATATGGCAATATTTGATATTTATCTTTCTCTGCATGCTTTATTTCATTTTACAGAATATCCTCTTTGGTTCATACATGTTGTTTATACTGATGTGATTATTTTTCCAAGGTTGAATAGTATTCCCATATATATATATATATATATATATATATATATATATATATATATATATATATATATATATATATATATACCACGTATGCTACTCTTTCTGTATTCCATTAACCTATTAACATGTGAATACATTGGGCCCATGTCAGGGCTGCTGTACATAGAAAGAACAATGATGAAGATGGAAGGGCAGGTGTTCTGTGCACATCCTGATTCCCAGCTCCTACCAAGTGTTTGACCTGCATCTTCCTACACATTTGCACTCATCTGAGGTGGATCACAGATTCATATTAGTCAGGGATCTTTTATGTGTCACAAATTATATTTAACTATGTACAACAACTCTCTGAAAGTGAACCAAACCAGTTAGAAATTGGTTGAATTTAATGTATCACCTGGATGTTGTCTTTCCAAGGCTGGCGTGGAGGCTCTGTTCAAGAGCAGGTCCCTTTGTTCTTCTGATTAGAGATCCTAACTAGAGAACACTGATGTCCACTTGCAGGTGTTTTCCTAGGAGTTCTTTAAGGGCAGAGTTGCTTATTAATTAACTCACTATTTCAATAACTATTCATATCACACAGGACACATAGGACAGTCCTCAGAACTTAGTGATCATGCCATAAATTGAATGAATAATGAATGAAACAATCTTCATTGAGAAAACAAGGCAAAAATGCATGCTTATTCAATGCACACAATCTCAGAGTCATGGCCTGTAGAATTTAAAGCACACTGTATTTCTTCTCCACAGCTGTACTTTAGCTTATCTGAGGAAACACCCATCTTTTAGCCCTAGAGTCTTGATTTGAAAAGTGAATATAAAATACCAGCAGCCTACAAATTAGAATCTAATGTGTTTCTGGAATCATATGTGATAAACTGAGTATGTTTCTCATGAAAACAATAATGCAAATGACACTTGTATTTTCAACCAAGTTTTGTCAAGGAATATATCACAGAAATGATGATTTGTATGTCATAAAAATGTAACAATAATCTGAAGCATGAAATTGTAACTTACATCCTAGAAAGCAAACACATATTTTATAGTAAATATTTATGAAATAAAGGATCCAAGGTACTGTAAATTGTACCTACTACAAATAAAACACAGCCCAAATCTGCAGTAAATGTGACTTAAAATTAACATGCTAGCAGTAATCATCCTTTAATGCTTTGGAATAGATCCCAGTAAACAGTTTCCCTGGGGCTTACGGCGGTCTTCTCCACATGCAAGAGATTCAGGATGCTAGAGAATTAAATTAGTTGAATCTACCAAGAGTTTCTAAAGCAGTTTGATATCCACTGTGTAATGTTAATCATTTTAACAATTCCCTTCTGTGCTCAGTAAATTATGATTCTTCAGAGAGCATGATTACAGATGTGCTGATGATTGTGACAATTGAATGACTAGTTCTCCAAAGGCTGGAGAGTCCTGAATATGTGATGCGAAATCCTGCATCCAGGTTTCTGAGTTCAAGTTCAAAGAGTATTCATGCTGCCTCACATTGATGTAATATGCACAAAAATTTTTCGAATAGCATCACACTATTTTCTTTTTTTTTTTTTTTTAAATTGTTTATTTTATTTTTTTTGTCTTTTTTTTTATTTGATATAATTTATTTACATTTCAAATGATTTCCCCTTTTCTAGCCCCCCCCCCACTCCCCGAAAGTCCCGTAAGCCCCCTTCTCTTCCCCTGTCCTCCCTCCCACCCCTTCCCAGTTCCCCGTTCTGGTTTTGCCAAATACTGTTTCACTGAGTCTTTCCAGAACCAGGGACCACTCCTGCTTTCTTCTTGTATCTCATTTGATGTGTGGATTATGTTTTGGGTATTCCAGTTTTCTAGGTTAATAACCACTTATTAGTGAGTGCATACCATGATTCACCTTTTGAGTCTGGGTTACCTCACTTAGTATGATGTTCTCTAGCTCCATCCATTTGCCTAAGAATTTCATGAATTCATTGTTTCTAATGGCTGAATAGTACTCCATTGTGTAGATATACCACATTTTTTGTATCCACTCTTCTGTTGAGGGATACCTGGGTTCTTTCCAGCATCTGGCAATTATAAATAGGGCTGCTATGAACATAGTAGAGCATGTATCCTTATTACATGGTGGGGAATCCTCTGGGTATATGCCCAGGAGTGGTATAGCAGGATCTTCTGGAAGTGAGGTGCCCAGTTTTCGGAGGAACCGCCAGACTGATTTCCAGAGTGGTTGTACCAATTTGCAACCCCACCAGCAGTGGAGGAGTGTTCCTCTTTCTCCGCACCCTCTCCAACACCTGCTGTCTCCTGAATTTTTAATCTTAGCCATTCTGACTGGTGTAAGATGAAATCTTAGGGTTGTTTTGATTTGCATTTCCCTAATGACTAATGAAGTGGAGCATTTTTTAAGATGCTTCTCCGCCATCCGAAGTTCTTCAGGTGAGAATTCTTTGTTTAACTCTGTACCCCATTTTTTAATAGGGTTGTTCGGTTTTCTGGAGTCTAACTTCTTGAGTTCTTTATATATATTGGATATTAGCCCTCTATCTGATGTAGGATTGGTGAAGATCTTTTCCCAATTTGTTGGTTGCCGATCTGTCCTCTTGATGGTGTCCTTTGCCTTACAGAAACTCTGTAACCTTATGAGGTCCCATTTGTCAATTCTTGCTCTTAGAGCATACGCTATTGGTGTTCTGTTCAGAAACTTTCTCCCTGTACCGATGTCCTCAAGGGTCTTCCCCAGTTTCTTTTCTATTAGCTTCAGAGTGTCTGGCTTTATGTGGAGGTCCTTGATCCATTTGGATTTGAGCTTAGTACAAGGAGACAAGGATGGATCAATTCGC
This sequence comes from Apodemus sylvaticus, assembly GCF_947179515.1. Classification (NCBI taxonomy): domain Eukaryota; kingdom Metazoa; phylum Chordata; class Mammalia; order Rodentia; family Muridae; genus Apodemus; species Apodemus sylvaticus. The sequence continues at coordinate 64,572,238 of NC_067482.1, read as the reverse complement.
ATTCTTCTGCATGCTGACCTCCAGTTGAACCAGCACCATTTGTTGAAAAGGCTATCTTTTTTCCATTGGATGTTTTCAGCCTCTTTGTCGAGGATCAAGTGGCCATAGGTGTGTGGGTTCATTTCTGGATCTTCAATCCTGTTCCATTGATCCTCCTGCCTGTCACTGTACCAATACCATGCAGTTTTTAACACTATTGCTCTGTAGTATTGCTTGAGGTCAGGGATACTGATTCCCCCAGATTTTCTTTTGTTGCTGAGAATAGTTTTAGCTATCCTGGGTTTTTTGTTGTTCCAGATGAATTTGATAATTGCTCTTTCTAACTCTGTGAAGAATTGAGTTGGGATTTTGATGGGTATTGCATTGAATCTGTATAGTGCTTTAGGCAAAATGGCCATTTTAACTATATTGATTCTACCGATCCATGAGCATGGGAGATTTTCCCATTTTTTGAGGTCTTCTTCCATTTCCTTCTTCAGAGTCTTGAAGTTCTTGCCATACAGATCTTTCGCAGCATCACACTATTTTCTTTGCATCAAATTTTCTTGGAACAGAGAATCATTTTTGGTTGAACATTGCAAACCATTTTTAAAATTCTTGATGTGTGGCAATACAGGGTAGGGTATGCTTGCTTTAGTGAGTACAGTGGAAAAGGTAATTTTTTAGATGGTTTTTATTGCAATGTTTGACTTAAAATTCATGCCCAGTTCTCCTACATGGTTGCCTATACAATGCACTACAGTTCAGTATCATCACAGAAAGGGGCTGTCAGATAACATTAATCAGTGGCTTCATTCCATTTGGCTTCTGTACTCATCTGACTCGAAGTACTTGCCATTTGATGGGAAGCTAGACACAACAATTATATACAAAATAGCTTATGATTTTATAAAGCACTCTAATGCACCTATGAAGGACTGTCAAAACAGGAAGACTAAGGTAAGATGAGAGCATCCTCTATTAGAAACAGGGTTCTTAAGTTCCCAAACCATGAGTTACTGAAGAATGATCTTAGCAAATGACTGGGCATTCTTTCTCTCACAGTCTCCACATCTAAAATGATAAGGATGGGCTCTACTTATTATGACTGCTGCAAGGACAAAATATTATATAATTACAGAGCACTAATGCCAAGACTTGACTGGAAGTAGGGATTAATGGATGATAGCAATGATCCTTATTAGTTTTATGTTTTTGAATAAGGTAGAAATTTATGACTGTTCTCTAATTGTACTTAAGGTGAAAAAAAGAGATAATTATGCTTTATTTTGCTGTGTAAATTGATTAAATAGCTGCACACAAGTTATTTTCATATATAGTAAAACTAACAATTCTTCCATTCTTAGGAATTCTGAAAATCAATTTTGGAGCCAATGCTATGTCTGCTACTAGAGTAAAAGACATCATCTCTATACAGAACATATCTGCTTCTCAAATACTTGGCACGTCATTGGTATTTAGTAATATTTCTATAATACATGAGTAAATTAATGACTAAGATAATTCATGACACTTCCAGAAGTGTGATGTGATAGAGCTATCTAACTGCTTGGATTCTCAAGTTGTCCCTGTACAAGTTGGTCATTTTTATTTTCTTACTGAATTTGTGACCTGGACAAATAAATATACACTATAGAAATATGATTTTTCTGGCATTTACACATGTGTGAAGACACTATACACTGTTTTATTGCTGATTGCTAGTCTCTCTATTACTTCAAGAGTAACACTTGTATATAATCTGTGATGTTTTAATCATATAAAACAAAAACAAGGCATAACTTACCATATTAATATGTTCAGTGATGGAAAGTGAATGTATGAAAAGGAAATAGAAGCTAAATGTTAAAAAATATACTTAAAATATGACTATTTTATTCATTTATTCATTTATTTATTTTATTAGGTATATTCTTTATTTACACTTCAAATGTTGTCACCTTTCCTGGATCCTCCCCCCAAAATCCCATAAGCTATATCCCCTTCCCCAATCAACCCACCCCCCCCACTTCCCTGCCCTGGTATTCCTTTACACTACAGTATCAGTATCAAGTCTTTCCAGGACCAAGGGCTTCTCCCTAATTTGGTGTCCAACAAGATCATCCTCTGCTGCCAATATGTCTGGAGCCATGGGTAACTCTGGGTGTACTCTTTGTTTGATGGTTTTGTCCCTGGGAGCTCTGGGAGTACTTGGTGACTCATATTGTTGTTCCTCCTATGCCACTGCAAACCCCTCCAGCTCCTTGGGTCCTTTCTCTATCTCATCCATTGTGGACCCTGTGCTGGCTGAGAGTTTCCCCCTCTGTATTTGTCATGCACTAGAAGAGTCTCCCAGGTGACAGTTATATCCGGCTCCTGTCAGCAAGCACTTGTGGGTATCCACAATAGTGTCTGGATTTTGTAATTGTATGTGAGATGGATTCCTAGGTGGGACAGTATCTGGATGGTCTTTCCTTCAGGCTCTGCTCTACACTTTGTATATCCTTCTGTGGGAATTTTGTTCCTCCTTCTAAGAAGGACTAGAGTATCCATATTTCATTCTTCTTCCTTCTTAGGCATCATTTGATATGTGAATTGTGTCTTGGGTATTCCAAGCTTCTAGGCTAATATCCACTTATCAGTAAGTGTATACTATGAGTGTTCTTTTGTGATTGGGCTACCTCACTCAGGATGATATTCTCCAGTCCATCCATTTGTCTAAGAATTTCATGAATTCATTGTTTTTAATGGCTGAATAGTACTCAATTGTGTACCACATTTTCTGTCTCCATTACTCTTGAGGGAATTTTGGGTTCATTCTAGCTTCTGGATATTATAAATAGAGCTGCTATGAACATAGTGGAGCATGTGTCCTTATTACATTCAGGAGAATCCTCTGGGTATATGCCCAGGAGTGGTATAGCAGGGTCCTCTGGTAGTATTATGCCCAGTTTTCTGAGGAACTGCCAGACTGATTTCCAGAGTGGTTTTACCAGCTTTCAATCCCTCCAGCAGTTGAGGAGTGTTCCTCTTTCTCCACAACCTCTCCAGCACCTGCTGTCTCCTGAGTTCTTTATCTTAGCCATTCTGACATGTGTGAGGTGAAATCTCAGGGTTGTTTTGATTTTCATTTCCCTGATGATTAAGAATGTTGAACATTTCTTTAGGTGCTTCTCAGCCATTTGATATAATTCACAAAGAAATTCTTATAGAATAATCTGTGGAGGTCATTTTGTTCCTCTGTCTGGTTCACTGACTTTCTGAAAGATGAATGACCTTACTGAGACTTTATTCCTTTACTAAAGACTCAGAAAGGCTTATGAACCACATTCATAACTTATATATTTTGAACTTCCATTGTAATAAAAATAAAATCAGCACACTGTTACATTAGTCTGAATTTTGTGTGAGGTGATGGGTGATGTGCAATACTAATTGTGTTGGCATATTCTGTGAACAGAATACACCTTGGCCCTCAGGTTCCATTTACTTACAAACTGTTTAGAACTTTATTATTTGAAGCTTAATCAGTTTAGAAAGTGTGATTGAAATTAACCCTATCATGTTCCAAACTCTACAGAAAAAACACTATTTCAATGGAAAAATCTGTGTCCTGTTTCTAGCTCTCCATTAAGCTTGATACTGAGCTTAGTTTGGAGGATTTATCGGAGGAGGTATTATTCCGCCAAATGTCACATGACCAAACAATTCCAAAACATCCCTCTAGATCTGTTACAGAATTTGAAAGTCAGATAATTTCCATGAGCCTTAGCTGTCAAGATTTGGGGGCAATAAAGTTATTGAATCCTGATAATCATTGGATGGGAGTGGAAATAAGGTAATAACATGGATGATATAATTTGTTACTTCTGAAGTATTCATTATGAGTAAAGTCCTACGGTGAATGATGTCTCATTGTCTCATTAGTTCTCAGGACATTCATGAATAAGGAGACTAAGGCTCAAAGTAATATGTGTAAGATCACATTTTTTTGGATATTTTCTTTATTTACATTTCAAATGTTTTCCCCTTTCCAGGTCTCCCCTTTGGAAAAGTTTTATTCCATCTCCTCTCCCCCCTGCCTCTATGAGGGTACTCTCCTACCCACTCCCTTCTTCCCACCCTGACATTCCTGTACATTGGGGCATTGAATACCTTCAGGCCCAAGGGCCTCTCCTCCAATTGATCTCCAACAAGGTCATCCTCTGCCACATATGCGGCTAGAGCCATGGGTCCCTCCATGTGTATTCTTTGGTTGGTCGTTCAGTCTCCGGGAGTCTGGGAGGTCTGGCCCGTTGACACTGTTGCTCTCTCCATGGGATTACAGCCCCCCTCAGCTCCTTCAGTCCCTTCTCCAACTCCTCCATTGGTGATCCTTGCACTCAGTCCAATGAATAGCTGTGAGCATCTGCCTCTGTATTTGTCAGGCTCTCGAAGAGCCACTCAGGAGACAAACATACCAGGCTTCCATCAGCAAGCCCTTCCTGACATCCATAATAGCGTCACGGTTTGGTATCTGTATATGGGATTAACACCCAGGTCAGGCAGTCTCTGGATGGTCAGACTTTCTTCCCTTCAGTCTCTGCTCCACACTTTGTCTTCACATTTCCTCCTGTGAGTAATTTGTTCACCCTTCTAAGAAGCACCGAATCATCCACATTTTAATCCTCCATCGTCTTAGGCATCAATTCACAGAATTGAATCTTGTATTCTGAACTTTTCCGGCTAATATCTATTTTTCAGTGAGTACATACTGTGTGTATTCTTTTGTGACTGAGTTACCTCACTCAGGATGATATTTTCTAGTTCCATCCATTTGCCTGTGAATTTCATGTAGTCATTGTTTTTAGTAGCTGAGTAGTATTCCATTGTGTAAATGTTCCATTATTTTCTGCATCCATTCCTCTGTTGAGGCATATCTGGGTTGTTTCCAGCTTCTGGCTATTATAAACGTGGATGCTATAAACATAGTGGAGTATGTGTCCTTATTACATATTGGAGCATCTTCTGGGTATATGCCCAGGAATAGCTGGGGCCCAGGGATAGTTGGGTCTTCAGGTACTACTAGGTCCAATTATCTGAGGAATTGCCAGACTGATTTTCAGAGTGGTTTTATCAATGGAGGAGTGTTCCTCTATCTCCACATCCTTGCTAGAATCTGCTGTCACCTGAGTTTTTTATCTTACCCCTTCTGACAAGTATGAGTTGTTTAGATTTGTGTTTCCCTGATGACTAAAGAGTGCTTCTCAGCCCTTCAAGTTTCCTCAGTTAAAAATTCTCTTTTTAGCTCTGTTCCTCATTTTTAATAGGGTATTTGGTTCTTTGAAGTCTAACTTCTTGAGTTCTTTGTATATGTTGGATATTAGCCCTATAGCAGATGTGAGATCAGTCAATATCTTTTCCAAACCTGTAGGTTGCCACTTTACCCTACTGAGAGTGTCCTTTGCCTTACAGAAGCTTTGCAATTGTTTGAAGTCCCATTTGTCAATTCTTGATCTTAGAGCATAAGCCCATTGGTGTTCTCTTCAGGAACTTTTACCCTGTGCCTATGTGCTCAAGACTTTTATCCACTTTCCTAATTCAAGTACACTTGGAATTGAGCTCTGTAAGGGAGATAAAAATGTATCAATTTGCATTCTTCTACATGATAACTGCCAGTTGAACCAGTATCATTTGTTGAAAATGCTGACTTTTTTCTAATGGATGGTTTTAGCTCTTTTGTCAAAGATCAAGTGACCATAGGTGTGCAGTTTCATTTCTTGGTCTTCAATTATATTCCCCTGATCTACCTGCCTATCTCTGTACTAATGCCATGCAGTTCTTATCACTATTGTACAGTAGTACACTTGATGTCAGGGATGTTTATTCCCCAAGATGTTCTTTTATTTTTGAGTATAGTTTTCACTATCCTGTTTTTTTTTAATTTTGTAATTCTAAATGAATTTGAGAATTGCTCTTTCTACCCCATGAGGAATTGAGTTGTTATTCCAGATGAATTTGAAAATTGCTCTTTCTAATTCTATGAAGAACTGAGTTGGGATTTTGATGGGGATCATGTTGAATCTGTAGATTGCTTTTGGCAAGATGGCCATGTTAACTATATTAATCCTGCCAATCCACAAGCATGGAAGATTTTTCCATTTTCTGAGGTCTTCTTTGATTTCCTTCTTCAGAGACCAGAAGTTCTTGTCATACAGATCTTTTATTTGCTTGGTTAGAGTCACACCAAGATACTTTATATTGTTTGTGGCTATTATGAAGGGTGTCATTTTCCTAATTTCTTTCTCAGTCTGCTTATCCTTTGAGTATAGGAAGGCTACTGATTTGCTTGAGTTGATTTTATAGCCAGCCATTTTGCTGAGGTTGTTTATCAGCTGTATGAGTTCTCTGGTGGAGTTTTTTGGGGTCACTTAAATAGACTATCGTATTATCTGCAAATAGTGATAGTTTGACTTCTTCCTTTCCAATTTGTATCCTTTTGACCTTCTTATGTTCTCTAATTGCTCTAGCCAGAACTTCAAGTACTATATTGAAAAGATATGAAGAGAGAGGGAAGCCTTGTCTAGTCCCTGATTTTAGTGGGATTACTTCAAGTATAGCTAAAACTATACTCAACAGTAAAAGAACTTCTGGGGAAATCAGTATCCCAGACCTCAAGCAATACTACAGAGCAATAGTGTTAAAAACTGCATGGTATTGGTATAGTGACAGGCAAGTGGACCAATGGAATAGGATTGAAGACCCAGAAATAAATCCACACACTATCACTTGATAGTCACTTGATCTTTGACAAAGGAGCAGAAAACATCCAGTGGGGGGAAAAATAGCCTTTTCAACAAATGGTGCTGGTTCAATTGGAGGTCAGCATGCAGAAGAATGTGAACTGATCCATTCTTATCTCCTCATACTAAGCTCAACTCAAAGTGGATCAAGGACTTCCACATAAAACCAGACACACTGAAAAGAAACTGGGGAAGACCTTTGACGACATGGGCACAGGGGAAAAGTTCCTGAGCAGAACACCAATAGCTTATGCTCTAAGATCAAGAATTGACAAATGGGACCTCATAAAATTACAACGTTTATGTAAGGCAAAAAAAAAAAACCATCAAAAAGGACCAAATGGCAACCAACAAATTGGAAAAAGATCTTCACCAACCCTACATCCAACAGAGGGCTAATATCCAATATATACAAAGAACTCGAGAAATTAGACCCCAGAGAACCAAATAACCCTATTGAAATTAGGGTACAAAGCTAAACAAAGAATTTTCACCTGAGGAACTTCTGATGGCTGAGAAGTATCTTAAAAAATGCTCAACTTCATTAGTAATTAGGGAAATGCAAATCAAAACAACCCTGAGATTTTACCTTACACCAGTCAGAATGGCTAAGATTAAAAATTCAGGAGACAGCAGGTGTTGGCAAGGATGTGGAGAAAGAGGAACACTCCTTCACTGCTAGTGGGGTTGCAAACTGGTACAACCACTCTGGAAATCAGTCTGGTGGTTCCTCAGAAAACTGGCATGACATTTCCAGAGGACCCTGCTATACCTTTCCTGTACATATACCCAGAGGATTCCCCAGCATGCAATACGGACACATGCTCCACTATGTTCATAGCAGCCTTATTTATAATAGCCAGAAGCTGGAAAGAACCAAGATGTCCCTCAGTGGAGGATTGGATACAGAAAATGTGGTATATTTACACAATGGAATACTACTCAGCAATTAAAAACAATGGATTCATAAAATTTTTAGGCAAATGGTTGGAGCTGGAAAATATCATCCTAAGTGAGGTAACCCAATCACAAAAGAGTACACATGGAATGCAATCACTGATAAGTGGATATTAATTAGCCCAGAAGCTCTGAATACTCAAGACAACAATTAGCCTATCAAATGTAGAATGTCCATAGAGAAGAAAGGAGAGGGCCCTGGTCCTGGAAAGGCTTGATCCAGCATTGTAGGGGAGTATCAGGACAGAGAAATGGGAGGGGTGTGATTGGGGAATGGGTGGAGAGAAGAGGGCTTATGAAACATATGGGGAGAGGGAACCGGGAAAGGGGAAAGCATTTAGAATGCAAACAAAGAATATAGAAAAAAAAAAAACCAAAATCAAACAAACAAAAATCCCTGAGTCTTGAGATGGCTCCGAGACCAAAGAGGGGGGAAAAAAAGAAGAATTGAGTTGGAATTTTGATAGGGATTGCATTGAATCTGTAGATTGCTTTCAGCAAGATGGCCATTTATAATATATCAATCGTGCCAATCCACGAGCAAGGGAGATCTTTCCATCTTCTGAGGTTTTCTTTGATTTCTTTCTTCAGAGACTTGCTCTTTTCATACAGATTTTTCACTTGTTTCAATAGAGTCACACCAAAATATTTTATATTGTTTGTGACTATTGTGAAGGGTGTCGTTTCCCTAATCCCTTTCTCATTCTGTTTATCCTTTCAGTATAGGATGAGATCACATTTCCAAGTATTGCATTTAGAGTGTACTGGCCCAGCATGGTACCAGTATCATGGTATCAGCTTACTCTCTCTTTTTCTTTTCCTCTCCCTCTTTCTTCCACAAAACCATTCTGCTTCAACTGGTGGGCAGTTTTCCTGGCAAATCACTGCTGTTCTTTTGAAAGGCAAGAAGCAAGCTTCCCTTGGATTCTGGCCACACTAACCTCACAGTGTTTCCCAGTAAAACAATACATCATTATGCCATTTATCCCTGGGTCAAATCCTAATTGCTTTTAAGTTCAAGAAGGAAGGCACATGATTGGTTAGCAAACTTCAAACCCAAGCTGTGTAGGCAAGGTGCTGTAACATTGTTTTATGTTTCTTGAGTTGTTGTTGGTAACAGTTTCGGACTTTCTCTTTGTGATTTCAGATTTCTTAGTAAATGGCACTAAATGAAGTGTATAAATTTAAACAGTGAAAACCTCTTCAAATTCTACCAGCTTGAACAGAATCTTGGTGTGTCTTAAGAAAATGACATTTACCCAGAAATGGCCCTGTTGGGGAAGAAAGGAGAGCATAGACAGAGCCATCACAAATATTGTGGCTCATAAACACAAGAACAGAAAAAAATGACCTTTTCAAAGGCTTCAGCCTATAAAATTCAAACTCTTTTTTTTGTTGGTCTCAAACTCTTCACAAACTGCAAGTTATTATTTCAATAAATATAGCAGAATTGAAAACTGTAGCTTAAGCTTGAAGTCTCCAAGTGGAAACCGCAGAAGGTCTGTGCTGGGAAAGGTTTTCTGGAGACAGGGTAACCTGATAACCTTTTCCACCAGTGTTTCTTTCTGGAGTCAATAGATAGAAAATTGCAAATTTTCATATCTAACTCTTGGAAACATTGCTTTCTGATGGGTACATTTGGTTGTCATTCCACAGTTAGGAAAGACTCAGTAAACTAATGCTGGGTCTATCATAGTCTTGGTAGAGGTGGGATGGTATGGTTCCCACTTCTGGGATAGGGCCAACAGGCATGGGCACCTGTGAGTGTGGATGGCTGCCCTGTGGGTAAGGCTTGTTTGTAAAATAATATACAAATTTTCATGTTCCTCCAAGGAATGTTTTCCCTGTTAACTTTAATGACTCCATGATAATTAAAAACAGCATGAGGCTGGAATTCAAAGGTGTGTCTATGTTTTAGCAAAATGGTAAATGCTGGGACCTTCAAGATAGCTCTTAAGGCTGTGAAAAAGAACTCTAAAAGCATGAGTTAGAAAATATATAATTTCTCAACTATGCAAAAATATAAAGATGCACTATCAATTGTATAAGCAGCTTCGCAGATCCAAAGTAACAGAGGCAGCTACACCATGAGCCAGCTTGTCAGAAAGATACAAAGGCAGGCAGATTCCTAGGTTCAAGGTCAACCTGGGTCATAGCAAATTAAGACCCAGGCTCGGTGGAAATGGTAATTTCAGGGTGGAGTCCCACCCAACTAGCTTATTGTCTATGCTGAAAAGATCTCTGAATTCTTTCACAATGCTAAAAAAGAAATGTGTGCTTGCTGGCTTCTAAAAATCAAGGGGCTGGGGTCATGAGAAGCTGATTCTTGAGATGGCCAAGAGGAAATCTGGAATAAATAACTGAATTGATATATAAGTAAAAAAAATGGACTTTTGATCTGCATGAACTGGCAGAAAGTGGTAGCAGTTCTTTCAAATTTTCTCTAGCAAGAGCAGAGCTCTGTGGAGATCTCTGAAGATCAAACACAGCTCTTTAAGATTTTTTTTCTAACAGAATTTCTGGTTTTGGTTAGAAAAATCCATGGAGAGTAAATACAGCTCATTTACAATTTTTCATAGTTCTTTTAGAAAATTTTCTAATAGGATTTCCTACCTTGGTTGGAAATCCTAAGAATTACTTAGAGAGCAAACACAGCTCTTTTAAAATGTATTCTGGCTTTCTGATTTTGATGGGAAAATCCAAGAATTAGTTTTAGAATGTTTCTAACAGAATTTCTGTCTTCGCTGGAAGATTCAAGAATTTTTAATACCAGTTTTTCTGACTTTGGTCAGAAAACCATGAGCTATCCAGAGAGCTTTTTGAATTTTTTACTAGAAAAGAGAGCAGTCTCAACTAGAGAAAGCTGTGTGGAGCAGATAGATAGTTGTCTTAACCAGAGAGTTTTTTTTAGAATAGCAAGAAAAGGCTGTCTCAAGCAGAACACACACACACACACACACACACACACACACACACACACACACACACACACAGATACAGAGACAGAGGCAGAGTAATCTGAAAAGCTTTCTCAAGTAGAACATATATAGAGAGAGTAGTCTGAAAAGCTGCCTTGAGCAGACTACAGATCCAAGAGCTATCTACAGAGAGCTGTCCAGGAAGCCATCTCAAGCAGAACACAAGCCACCAGCTATGACCCACGATTTGATTTTGAGTTGTTTGTTTACTCCAATCTGACACTTTTTTTTCTCTCAGATCCCTGTCCAAGTTGAGCCTTGTCCTTGGTAGATTACACTTTCAGTAGGTGATTAAACAACTTTATTGTTTTTAAAAACAAAACCCCAACACTTGATTTACCAAATAAAGACTCAGGAACAAGATGCTGTAGTGAAACCCTGCTAGCTTAGAGTGGCAGAGAAAGCACCAACCAAGCTGACCTTCCCATTCCATCTAACAGCCCAGAAGAAAAAGTTCATTTCTCTTCTTCACACTGTCTTAAATAGCTTTTGACTCAAAGACCTTCCTTTCTCTTTCCTGGGTTTTCTTATGTTCACTCCCTGTCATCAGATTCCTTGCTTCACTTCTTGATCTATGGTTGACTTTATTTATTCTGGCTTGTAGAAAGCTCTTTGGTTAAAGGTGTATGCCAGGACCAAGACACATCACAAGAAAGGGATTTTTCAGTTTACAATCTCAGGTTTCACAATGTGATCAAAATATGTTAAAACACAGCTTTACTTTTCTCAACTTTCAATATGTAGAAGCACAAAGGGATCTTGGGTCATTCAGTATAAAGAAATATAACTTGGAGAATTGATGGTTTTATATCATGGTGTCTCACATGGGAGAAGGAAATCTATGCAGTACATACTTAGACTCAATTTTGATGTATTCAGATGTCATTTGGCAGTTCTGTGAACCTTGACTTTACCATTACTTAGAAAAATTATTCTGCATAGTTTGAAGACTAATGTTAGAATCAGTAGGTAGTAGAAAGAAGTAACTTTATTTAACATAGGAAGAAGCATTTAAAAAAATTCTTGGACACTATTTGTGAGAAGTTACCTAAAAGCATTTAGTTGACACACAAAGAATATTGGTGTTGTACTTAGTAGAACTCAATGAAGTCAGCATGAGCTTAATACTTGTGTACCAAATCAGTGACCTATGTGCAAGATATGATACATGAGTTATCTTCAGTTCTGCTCAAGTTAGCTACCAGATTTGAAAAGTATTTAACATGCATTTTCATGGTGTTTGCACATTCAACTTATCTAGAACTTCATCTCCACATGTCAAGTACAAAATATAGCCTGGGTTGAACAATTTGCTTGTGAAACATGCAGCAGATGGAAGATAGAGAGGAGTGCGTCCAAGATAATGAGTGGGAAATTCCCCTTAGAAGGAGATAATGATAAAAAATCCTTAACTAAAAGACAGAGAATTAGAGTTGATGGGGTGCACAAAGCTACAATTCATAATACTGAAAATTCATAAGTCAGTGCATAGTGGCTATCCTTGTTCTGGTAAGAGATAGACAGAAGAAGACAGTAATGAAACTGCATAACTGACTTAGCTGCTGCTGACGACGTAAACACTTTAGTTTGTCTAGATTGTATAATGATTTCCAGTGTTTAAAATCTGATTGGAAGGCACCAGAAGGCTAGTAAAGCATACTTTTGGGTGTGTCTTGAATATGTTCCAAAAGACAAGTAATAATGACTTTCACCAAATAATGGCTAACTCCATTGAAGGAAGAAATTTTTTTAGAAGACTTGAGGAAGATTGTGGAACTGTGTAAGGGAGATGATAGTTAGAATAAAAGGGTACTTAAAGCCATGTCTTTGACAAATATACCTCCTTCCTTGTCATTCTCCACCTCCTGGCTTACTAATAAAGTCCTCTTACTCTTACTCTACCTTCTCCTCTTCCTCTTCTTCCTCCTCCTCCTCTTCCTCTTCTTGAGATTCTTGATCTTTCTCTTCATTTCAGGAAAAAGTAATGAATTTAGTAGTTCTCAAACTGAAATTCCTGAAAATATGAGCCAAAATAAGTCATTCATCTTTTAAATTGTTAATGTCAGGCTTTTTGTTATGGGATGAAAAGTTAAAGACCTCTTCCAGTGTGAAGAGGTCATAATTCCTTTACATCACAAGTCTTCTCCTCCCCACATTGAGAGATTCCTCTGCCTCAAAGAGAAACCTATTCTGTGGTGCAGCTTACACAGATCCTAAGAGCAGTCCCAAGAGCAGTTTTGCAGAACTAGAGACAGAATAATATTCTTTTGTGTGAATAGAGAATAAAAGAAGAGCTCATTGCTTTTTCAATTTAGCCACAATTCAACATGGTAATAAAATTTTGCCAAAAGGAAAGTATTAGAAAATAGGTTATATGTTGAACTGTCAAAGAAAAAGTGAACTAACATGAAAAATCAAATTTATAATATAAAGTACATCCACAGTAGTGTCTGGGTTTAGTGATTGTATATGGGATGGATCCCCAGGTGGGGCAGTCTCTGGATTGTAGCAGAGGATAGTCCTGTTGGATATCAAAGGAAGGAGAGCCCTTGGTCCTGAGAAGACTTGATGCCCCAGTATAGGGGAATGCCAGTACAGAGAAGCAGGAGTGGGTGTGTTGGTGAGCAGGGATGGGGGAATGAGATAGGGAGTTTTTGGAGGGGAAACAAAGAAAGGGGATAACACTTGAAATGTAAATAAGGAAATATCTAATAAAAACAAAAACAAAACAAAAAAGCAAACAGAAAAAAAAAGAATATAAAATAAAGTTCTAGACAGATAGCTTAGTAGTTAAGAGCAGTGCTTGCTCTTGCAGAGGACCTGAATTCAAAATCTCAGAAACCTACATGTATGAACATGGTAGCTCATAACTGCCAGGAACTCCAGTTCCAGGAGATCTGTTGACTTCTTCTCATCACAACACACACACACACACATACACACTCACACCTCAAAATAAACAAATTATATTTCTATCTCAACTTGGACACTTCTCTATGAAGTACTGGCTGTCCGGCCAAAGACTTCTTCTTGTCTTGTTGAAACCAAGGCACACTGCTGTCACTATTTATGTATCCATGGTCATATTATGTCTTCTAAGATTTTTCTCTTTTATTTTTTGGAGGCTTTTATTATATGGGGTAGTTTTTGTTCATCTCTTGAATGCTATCCAAATTGCTTATGTCTGAAGTTTTCAAGTATGTCTCAGTCCAGGGAATCATCTACCATAAATGAAGTTACCTCTATTTGAATTATAAAATTGTATGTTCCATTTATACTAGGTAAAAATGAATGGGTTGAACTGAGAGTTATAAGAATTTTTCAAGGGCTGGTGAGTAGTAGGAAGTCTTGATGATGGCAAGAAAAATAGGGAAACAAACCCAGCAGTTAAAGGACATATTACAAACTTCAGTGTTAAAATTATTCACATATAGTATGCAGCTTCAGCAGGAGAAACACACACACACACACATACACACACACACACACATATGGCAATGCATATACACACCTATATGTGAACATACACATATATACAAACCATATGGACACACAAATACATGCATATACATACAAATGCATACATGTTTATACATATCTACACATGCATATGTATGTATGTAAACATACACTCTTAACATATCTGTAAACGTCTCTGTATTTTGTGATTTAATTCTGGTAGGTAAAATGCTCATAGGAATCTGTTCCATCATCAGGGTTATTAAACTTGTTGGCATATAGCTGGTTAATGCATGCTCTTCCAAGCCTTTCTGGATCTGTTGTACGAATTACAATGCCTTATGATGTAATTTGGCTTTTCTTTTCTTCTTAATTTAAGTAGAGTTTAAATAACACACCTTCCCAAAAATTACATTTACATTTTGTAACTTCTATATTCTTTTACTAATCTCTATTGTACTATGCATGACTAATGTTTATCATTCCTTTTTTCTGCTAACTTTGAGCTTTGTTTTGCTTTGTTTTTTCAGTCCATTGAGTGTAAACGTAGGTTGTTTTTGAGATCTTTCTGACTTTAAAATATAAGAGTTTTTCAATACAAACTTCTCACCTAATATGATATCCCACTATCTCCTAGCCTGCAGCATTTTCCCTGAGACATCTTGTAAAATATTGTGAGCTCCCTTTTGTGTGATAAGCCTCTCATTCTTTGTTTTCAAACTTGTTTGTCATTGAATTCTGACATTTCATTTTAATGAATCTTGGTGTACTTTTCTTTATTTTGAAACTCATTGGAAAGAATAGTGTTGGTGTTCCTGGCTGTTCTTATCTCTTCTTGGACTGAAGGTACCATTAGCCATTATTTCTATTTCTTTAAGTAAACTTCCTTTGCCTCTTAAGCTCTCTCTCTCTCTCTCTCTCTCTCTCTCTCTCTCTCTCTCTCTCTCTCTCTCTCTCTCTCTCTCTCTCTCTCTCCAAAATGTTTTGACCTCTTTCTGGTGCCCTACAAACCCTGTGGGATTTCTTTATTCATTTCATTATTTTCCTCCTCTGATTAGATCTGCTCAAAGGAACCATCTTTAAGTTCACAGATTATATTTTTTTCCTACTTGATTAAGTTATTATTGCTGTGCTCTCTTTGCATTTTTATCCCATTCACTATATCATTCAGCTCTCGAATTGTTGAGGCTTTTTTGTTGTTGTTCTTTTACATGTCTCTGATCTTTCTTGGTAAAATTATTTTAATTTTTTTCTTTTTTATTTGATATTTTCTTTATTTACATTTCAAATGTTATCACCTTTCCCAGTTACCTCCCAGGAAGCCCCCTATCCAATCCCACCTCCCCCTGCTTCTATGAGGATCTTCCCCCACCTACCCAATCACCCTCCCACCCACTCCCCAGCCTGGCATTCCCCTACACTATGGCATCAAACCTTCACAGGAACAAGGGTCTCTCCTCTCATTGATGCCCCAAAAGGCCATCCTCTGCCACATATGCAGCTGGAGTCATGGGTCTCTCCATGTGTACTCTTTGGTTGGTGGTTTTGTCCCTGGGAGCTCTGGGGCCTCTGGTTGGTTGGTATTGTTGTTCTTCCTATGAGGTTGCAAACACTTTCAGCTTCTTCAGTTCTTCCTCTAACTCCTCCATCAGACCCTACACAGATCATTATTTCTCTGGGTAATCAGAATGTACTCTCTTGGTATTGCTGTTTCTTGCACTACTGATTTTGTATTTAAGGAAGCAATCGCCTTTTCCAGTCTTTACAAGAGAGATATATCATTATCCTGTAATAGAGCTATGGGTCATAGGCTTTTCCAGAACTCCCCTATGGGTTTATCTGTTCTATTTTGTTGGCTTTTAGGAAGGAGCTCTTAATATTTTATGCTGACTTTGGATATTGATGAGACAGCCAGGAGCTAAGAACATTCTGCCTTTTTCTTCTGTATTGTGGTAATATGAATTTCCTTCTCCTTGTCCTACAGAGTCAAGCCAGCTGTCTACATGACACATTTGTCCTAGACTTTTAGGGTACTTAGTGAAAGGTTGTCTTTATAGAAGTAATGTAAAAGGAGCATTTGAGATGCTCATGGGCCAGATGTGGTGGATCCATTGATAAGGCACCTGAAGTTGCTTCTAAGTGTTTTAATGGAGTCTGTGGAGTATTCAGTGGGATTTATAGTCTTCTTACTTTCTTCCATCATTTTTCAAGTATGCAACTATAGAAATAACTTAGTATTATAGCTGAATGTGCTGTCAGTTTATTACAGTAGTAAAATACATGTGATTATTAACTTACTTAGGAGAAAGATTCATTTTGACTCATGGTTTCTGAGGTTTCAGTTAATATCCTTTGCCTTGGGTCTATGGCCGTGCAGAACTTTCCAGGGATGAGGACATGGTTAAATAATCTGCTCATATCATGCTCACTTTGAAAGAGAGGAAAGACAGAAACAGATACACACATGTGTGTGCATGCACACACACAGGAGACAGAGAAAGACAGAGAGAGGGAGAGAGAGACAGAGACAGAGACAGAGAGAGAGAGAGAGAGAGAGAGAGAGAGAGAGAGAGAGAGAGTGACCTAAGGCATCACCTCTGAGTGTTCTACCACATCACACACAAGTTCTTAACATATTCATCTTTTGGTCACATTCTAGATCCAAACAGTAGCATTTTATCCACGGAAACAAAAGCCTTATGTCTATCTCACAGTGCAAACTGCTTTTGATCTGTAAATCCTATCATATAATATTCCTTTTTCCTAAGAAGTAGTAAAATAACAAGATTGGCTAAAAGCAAGAAAGAAACAAATAATAGCAAATATTGCATACCAATGATCTGTGTTGAGAATCTACACCATTCAGATGTAGGCTTACAAGGCTTAGGAAGCAACACCTCTAAGGCTGCTTGCAGTCATTCTTTTGGGCATGTGTGACATGGTCTTGGAACTTATCATTAGCAGTTTTATTTTTTTACATCTCTATCATCTTGGTGTCTTATATCAGCTTTAGCTATACTCCATAGTATAATGCTTATCTCTGATAGGGCTATGATTCAGGAATTTTCATTCTGTCACACATATTCTCCATGATCTCATCTAAAAAAAAAAAAAAACCAACCCTCTCCTAACATGTTTTTCGAGCAAACTTGAATTTTTAGGCCCTTGAGTCTGCCTTGCATGGAATATTACTCATTCCTGAGATGGCAACAAGACATTATTTTATTGTCCAATGCAAAATTCTAGGTTTCTGTGGAAAAATATAAATATCTATAACAACTATATACTCTTTTTCTTTCCTTTTAAACACATCCATTTTCACACCTACTTTTTTTATTTGATATATTTTTTATTTACATTTCAAATGATTTCCCCTTTTCTAGCCCCCCATTCCCCGAAAGTCCCGCAAGCGTCCTTCTCTCCCCCTGTCCTCCCACCCACCCCTTCCCACTTCTCCATTCTGGTTTTGCTGAATACTGCTTCACTGAGTCTTTCCAGAACAAGGGGCCACTGTTCCTTTCTTCTTATACCTCATTTGATGTGTGGATTATGTTTTGGGTATTCCAGTTTTCTAGGTTAATATCCACTTATTAGTGAGTGCATACCATGATTCACCTTTTGAGTCAGGGTTACCTCACTTAGTATGATGTTCTCTAGCTCCATCCATTTGCCTAAGAATTTCATGAATTCATTGTTTCTAATGGCTGAATAGTACTCCATTGTGTAGATATACCACATTTTTTGCATCCACTCTTCTGTTGAGGGATACCTGGGTTCTTTCCAGCATCTGGCAATTATAAATAGGGCTGCTATGAACATAGTAGAGCATGTATCCTTACTATATGGTGGGGAATCCTCTGGGTATATGCCCAGGAGTGGTATAGCAGGATCTTCTGGAAGTGAGGTGCCCATTTTTCGGAGGAACCGCCAGACTGATTTCCAGAGTGGTTGTACCAATTTGCAACCCCACCAGCAGTGGAGGAGTGTTCCTCTTTCTCCACACCCTCTCCAACACCTGCTATCTCCTGAATTTTTAATCTTAGCCATTCTGACTGGTGTAAGGTGAAATCTCAGCCTTCCTATACTCAAAGGATAAGCAGGCTGAGAAAGAAATTAGGGAAATGACCCCCTTCACAATAGCCACAAACAGTATAAAGTATCTTGGGGTGACTTACCAAACATGTTAAAGATCTGTATGACAAGAACTTCAAGACTCTGAAGAAGGAAATGGAAGAAGACCTCAAAAAATGGGAAAACCTCCCATGCTCATGGATAGGTAGAATCAATATAGTTAAAATGGCCATTTTGCCAAAAGCAATATACAGATTAAATGCAATACACATCAAAATCCCAACTCAATTCTTCACAGAGTTAGAAAGAGCAATTAACAAATTCATCTGGAATAACAAAACACCCAGGATAGCTAAAACTATTCTCAGCAACAAAAGAAATTCTGGGGGAATCAGTATCCCTGACCTCAAGCAATACTACAGAGCAATAGTGTTAAAAACTGCATGGTATTGGTACAGTGACAGGCAGGAGGATCAATGGGACAGGATTGAACATCCAGAAATGAACCCACACACCTATGGCCACTTGATCCTTGACAAAGAGGCTGAAAACATCCAATGGAAAAAAAGATAGCCTTTCAACAAATGGTGCTGGTTCAACTGGAGGTCAGCATGCAGAAGAATGCGAATTGATCCATCCTTGTCTCCTTGTACTAAGCTCAAATCCAAATGAATCAAGGACCTCCACATAAAGCCAGACACTCTGAAGCTAATAGAAAAGAAACTGGGGAAGACCCTTGAGGACATCGGTACAGGGAGAAAGTTTATGAACAGAACACCAATAGTGTATGCTCTAAGATCAAGAATTGACAAATGGGACCTCATAAAATTACAAAGTTTCTGTAAGGCAAAGGACACCATCAAGAGGACAAATCGGCAACCAACAAATTGGGAAAAGATCTTCACCAATCCTACATCAGATAGAGGGCTAATATCCAATATATATATAAAAAACTCAAGAAGTTAGACTCCAGAAAACCAAACAACCCTATTAAAAATGGGGTACAGAGTTAAACAAGGAATTCTCATCTGAAAAACTTCGGATGGCGGAGAAGCATCTTAAAAAATGCTCAACTTCATTAGTTAGTCATTAGGGAAATGCAAATCAAAACAACCCTGAGATTCACACCTACTTTTAAGAGTTGTGCTCCCATGTTTCACTGTAGAGTCTTTTGTCTACAAATGAATACCATGAACGCCAAGGCTGCTTCTTGGAGGCTCTGTTTCCTTGAAATTTCTCCTACCTGTTATTTTTTTTTTTCTTTTTCACTTTCAACTCAGCCCCCTGCAGTACTGACAATACGCATTCAAAGTCTTTGTCCCACTATTTAAAAAAATGCTCTTTTGTACAATTCCCAACAGAGTCTTTTTTTTTGTCCAAAACCTCAGGAGCATAATCTGTACTGTCTTATTTTGTCAACATTATAGTATTCTGAGTTCTCTTCCTAGCTTGTTAGTCTTCATTTCAAGATTCTCCCATAAACCATTTCCAAACATGTTCTCAGTAATGACTGAATGTTTTATCATAGACGATGACAATATTCCACGTGGCTAATTTCCACATGCTCTTGGTCTCCTGTGAAAAGAATGGGCTGAAAAGATCTCTCTGGGTACTGAGTTAAGTGTCTTCATTTTCATCAATGTATTGTTTTATGTTTTTCTCTTCTGAAAGTTTGCTGTTATTTCTCTCTTAGATCCCTAGAAATATACCAGATATAAAGTCTTCTGTGAGAAGTTGTACAAACTAACACTTCTATGAAGGAATAGTGGTAGAAATATGAACAGTAGTTTCAGAGATTTACTGGCTCAAGAAGATCCCGAAACTATAACATCCTGGGCAAGGTGACCCAGAAACCACTGCCCAAGTTTGTTTTCTTGTTTTAACATCTTGTTCCAGCATTTAGTGTTCTCTCAGCATGCCCATGTGTGGGAACTTTCCTTGGAACATGGTGAATCACCTTATATCGTGCACTTTACTGATTATAAGGAATGAATTTGAACACCGTGGCTCAGAAATCTAATCCCAATCTTTGCTACCTAGAACCATAGGCAGATGGTTCTGGAACCAGAACCAGATGGAGGTAAAAGCAGGTAGCAGTTTCATCTAAGTTGCTTGAGCATGTAAAACATTTATAGTGTCCCATGATACAGCACTGGTGATTAAAAAATATGAGAAAGGAGATTTGTTATAGCTTTTCATCAAATACTCTGCATTCCTAGTCCATAAAATAGTGTCTTTTAGCTGTGTGACTTGTTAATTAAACAAAAATGAACATAAAAATAAAAATATAGATTCTTTTCTCCTATAATCATGGGATAGACAAGATCATTTTTTTAAATCAATGCAGTATGGAGAATTTAAAATTTTAAAATTAAGAATCATTTAATTTTTGGAGATCTTATGTATTAATTACCATCTTCCTGTTATGACAAAATTCCTGAGAGAAGAAGGAAGGCGGAGTTAATTTGGGCTCATAGTTTCTTTCCAACAGAGCAGAAAAACACAACAGAGTTTATTGTGGGGTAGTAACAGTCCATATTAACAGCTATTCCCACTTTGACAGATTGAGAAAGAGACAAGGAAACAGGAAGGGAGACCAAGCTATAACTCTCAAGTCTTCTCTCTGTGACCCACATCTGCCAGTGTGTCTCTTATTCCAAATGTTTCATCCCCTCCCCCACAAAGCATCACCAATTGTTCAGACTAAACAGCCTGTGAAGAAAAGGAGGGGCCTGTGAGGGACACTTCATATTCAACTGTACATAGCACCTTTAAAATTTTATTCTGCATTACATTTCATTGGGGCATCTGTCCCATCCATTTACTGACATTTTGGTCTTACTGAATGAGATGATTTTCGTATCACTAATACACTTCTGTTATGTCTAGGAAACACTGAGAGCCTTTGCATATCAACCTGGTAAAGAGAAGAAAATTTTTTTTTTTAAAGTAAAAATTAAAAAAAAAAACAAAACCATCAACTACACAGCTGCTCTGATTCTGGTGTCTAATAAAATTGTTTTGTCACTTCCACATACTCAAGAATCAGTTTAAACATCCTCATAAATTCAGCCTCTTCATCATATATGAAAAATTCTCACTATAAATACAGGTGCTGGGTCATATAAAGTGTGTAGTAAACCAGCACTTAGTGTCCTAGTTATTCACTGAAGAAAGTATAATGACAGGGTTAGGTGGTTTGTCACCCCTCACATCATGGAGTGTTTAGTTCATTAACTCTGCAAGACAGTGCATCTCTCTTATATTGTAATATTTTTTCATTGTTGATAAAAGTGAAACATGTTTGGGGTAGCAGATTTTTCTCAGCTAGGATTTTTTTCTGTCCATCACAGGTTGACATTGGCAATCATTAAGAGACATGGCATGTCTTGCGGCTCAATAGGAAGATAGTGCTTTATAATAAGAAGGCAAAACAGGAACTCTCTTATTTTATGGTTTTTTTTTTTTTGTGTATTCTCACACATGAGATCCGAATTTGGTCAAGTAAAAAGTGACTAAAAGATTAGGGTTTAAGAGAAAGCATCACCACCTCAGTTTGAGAATGACACAGACTCCCAAGGTGGTGTTAACTACTTCAGTTCACATAAATGTGTTCTTAGCTTCCTTTCAGAAATGATCCCCAGCCTTCATGTATAGTAATCAATATTTGCAACTCATACTCTAGCAACCAAACACAGAACACAGTTAAACATCCATGCTAAAAATATGTAAACAGGAAAGGTAAAGTTGACCTGTGGATTACCATCTTTTCCCTTCAAACAAATTACGATTTATTTAATCATCTTTACAAAGATTTTTGTCAGTGTCTGACATTTTCTCCCGGTTTTGGCCTTTCCACAATGTGATATTCGGAGAGGGCAGTATCATCATGTAAACAACTTGCCCCAACCATTTCCTCCTGGAAATTCTACATAAGATGATTTCCTCCTTAGTTTTCCAAACAGAAGCACAATGGCTCTGTCTATTTAGATAGTGATGTCTCCCTGCCTCTCTGTGACTACTCATTGTTCCTAACTACTAAAGTTTCTTTGTGGGGTGCTTCCAAATCTTTGATTTCTCAGTTTTTCTGAAAAGCAAACAAACAGTAGTGAATTAGATGAAACCAAATGAAGGGTTTACCATACTTGCCAGTGTAGATGTTCATTCATTCACATATTTATTTCTGCATCCATACATTGCATATCACAGCCATTCATTTGTCTTAGTGTGTACAAAGAGGGACTTTTAGTCATAATAAGAATCAGATCTCCAACAGGAATTAATATACAGTTTAATCAGAGACGAGATAGAAATCTTTTTCTGCTAAGGTGTAATGTTCTTTAACAGAGGTGGCAATGGATGATTATAAATCTGAAAAAGACATGATTTCTTTGTACATCAATAGTGGGGAAGAAGGCTGGACAAACCTGTATGGAGGAAATTGATCTATGATGTGGACTTAATGATTTTGTTGTATTTAGCAAGCAAATAGATTGTGTGACTTGCAAGATGGGAAATGATAGGGCAAAGAGCTTCATTTCTAATAATAAATTTATTGGGTTTGGAATATTTACAAGTTAAGATAAAAATAAGTTATGTTCTTTCTTTTTAGTTTTGTAATTTCAACTTTTTCTCTTTTTCTTTTATTGAAAATGGATTTTTTTCATACAATATATTTTGCTTACAGTTTCCCTCCCCAAACTCTTCTCTGATCCTTCCCACCTCACCTCCCATACAAATTCATATGCTTGCTGTCTTTCATAAACAGGCATCTAAAGAATACTACTATAATAAAATAAAATATAACACAAAGAAACAGATGTGAATAGCATAATGAAAAAACAACAGAAGAACCAAGGAAAAATCATTAGAAAAACATAGAAGCAGGGACACACAAGGTCACACACAAAGGAATCCCATAACAACACAAAATTGGATGCCAGAATATATATGCAAAATACCTCTAAGGTATTACTACTACTACTACTACTACTTCTACTACTACAGGGTATAGAAAAACATTATGAGATTTAAAAAAAAACCCTTCAAAGATGCCATTGAGTTCATTTTGTGTGATTCATCTACTACTAGGCATAGGCCTGCCCTTAATAGTGGTTTGTATTCCCAGAGAGACTCCATTGGAGAAAAGCTATTTTTCACTTGTTAGTGGTAATCAATTGGAGATAGCTTCTCAATTAGAAGTGTGGGGCATATGTCTACTTCGCTACTCAGGGATGGGACTTCTTCTAGCAGCCCCACACAGGCCCTGTGCATGCTGTCTCTGTGAATTCATATATGTGTCTGTACTGCTGTGTTCAGGCCTTGTTTCATTGGTGTTCACCATCCCCTCTGGCTTTTACAGTCTTTCAGCCTTCTCTTTTACGGAGGCATTCCCTTTAGGACTGAGTGTCCCAAGGTCTCTTACCCTTGGTTACCATCTGTATTTGTTCTCATCTGCTGCAGGTGAAGTGTCTACAATGGTGTCTAAGGAAGACACTGAGCTGTGAGTATAGCAGAACGTTGTTAGTAGCCATTTTATTATCCTTTAGCAGAACAGTAGTATTTGGTTTTCTTCTAGGTTCATGGTCTATCTACTTGTTTGGAATATTTACAAGTTAAGATATATGTATATCCCTTCAGGTTTTATTTAAATAGTGTTTAGTACCCAGACTATTTTAGTCTTCTGTTCTTTTCCTGGCCATGGTGCTGAATATATGAAGATGCACAAGGGAATTAAATGGTCCACTTATATTTATTATGGAAACTTTGCATTTGCAGTAGAATAAAAGCTTAAGATTCTGAAAAGGCTTCCAACTTCATGTGATTCTCATTCTTTGACAAGGTGATAGATTGTGAAAACTTGGTTCATGATGTGCATATGCTGCTTTTCAAACTTAACACTTGCAGACTCACAAGTCAATGAAGTATTGACATCTTTCAACACAATGATTCAGGTTCCTTTCTACAGACCTAAGTGATTCCTTCAGTATCTCTGCCGAACTGTGCCACAGAAACTGCAGACTTCCAAAGCTAAACATCGAGTCTCTTCTTCAAACTATTCCTATTTCTTTTCCCTTGTATTAAAGACATTTCCATATCAATCCATACTTGACCATTGAATTATCAGTGTAAATTTCAGCTTAGTAAATACATACAATAACTTACAACTGGGAATAATAGGAGGAGGAGGAGGAGGAGGAAGAGAAAGGGGAGGGGGAGGAAGAGGAGAAGGGGGAGGAAGAAGAAGGAGGAGGAGGAAGGAGGAGGAAGGAGGACAAGGACAATAAGGACAAGAAGAAGAAGAAGAAGAAGAAGAAGAAGAAGAAGAAGAAGAAGAAGAAGAAGAAGAAGAAGAAGAAGAAGAAGAAGAAGAAGAAGAAGAAGAACAAGAACAAGAAGAACAAGAAGAACAAGAACAAGAAGAAGAACAAGAACAAGAAGAACAAGAAGAAGAACAAGAAGAACAAGAAGAACAAGAACAAGAAGAACAAGAACAACAACAAGAAGAAGAACAAGAACAAGAAGAACAAGAAGAACAAGAACAAGAAGAAAGTGGTGGTGGTAGTGGTAGTGGTAGTGGTGGTGGTGGTGGTGGTAGTGGTGGTGGTTGTGTGTGTGTGTGTGTGTGTGTGTAAAAGAAGGCCTTACTTCTATAAAATTTATTTTATTAATTCCTTGATAATTTTGTAATTTTGCATTGAATTGGATCATATTCATCTCTACCTTTTATCGCCCAGATGCAGAAGCTATTCTTTAGCCACCTACCTTTCACCTACCTTTGTGTTCTCATTTTTATTTTTTAATGCATAGAGTTCATATACTGTTAAAAGTATGACCATCTCTGGATTATGCTGGACCTAATTCTACTCCTCCTCCTCCTTCTTTCTCTCTGTCTCTTTCTCTGTCTGTCTCTGTTTCTGTCTCTGTCTCCCCCCGCCACCAAGCATCAACTACCAATAGCTACACAGCTAGGTAGGGGTGGGACTTCATGCTCCATGGTAGAATTTTTGTCTGCCTTGGGTTTATATAGGTCTTATGCATGCCTTCATAATTCCTACAAACTGCCTTACTGTATCTGGAAAAATCTGTCTCTTTGTAGCTGCTCACTACTTGTGGCTCTTAGAATCTTTCCACTGCCTCTTCTGTGATGATCCCAGAGCCTTCCAAGAAGGCAACTGTGATCTACATGTGCCATTTATGATTGAACCCAGCACAATCAGTCATTCTCTGCACATTAACTAGATGGTCTTTGTTAATTCCTGTATACTACAAAAAGAAGCTTCTCAAATGATGCCCAAGATGGATCAATCTATGGGTTTGGCAACACTCATTAGAAGCTGATTTAATACTATATCCCATTATCAGAGTGTTAGTAGTAGCCTATGATTTCTCTAGCTATAGGTTCTTGATGCCCATAAGAACCTGTGCCAGGTATGGGTTTTATGTTATGGAGCAGCTGGCTTATAAAATACTCTGTTTAACCATACTACATTGATTTCTTCCCTCCAAAATTTATGACTTTGGTCAGTAGAATATATTTTCAACATCTAGAATAATGGATTAATTTAGCTTAGCATTTTGAAACTTACTTGACTACAAAAAATTTTTCTGGCACCTCCCTTTAATATTTTGTTCTAAAGGGAAGTTTGTATACTGAATGCATTTATTATGAAGCACTGAAAGCCTGTCTCATTTTTACCACAATCTGAGTTCTTGAATGCTGACATTCCAAACTTGATTGTTTCCACATATACCATTCTGTGCTTTCTGATTTCTTTAATTATCTTCTCTTTATCTCAAGAAAGGATTTCAATTAATCCTGCTAAAACATTTTCTAAAATATTTTTCCAATACTTTGTCTCTTATATTTTCCACATTGCCATGAAACAATATGGGGATGTGCTGTGTGTCTATTCATAGGAAGACATGAACAAACATCACCTTACCCCAAATAGAAAACTGATGACAGATCAAAAGAAGAGTACTAGTAAAGTATAAGTTTTGTTGTTATGACTTCCAGAAGCAGAAATGACCAGTCAGTTGCATCACCACATCCTCCCCAGGATTCATGACAGCTGACCAGAGCTAGAAAGCTGTGGCACAGTGCACAACCTGCAGGAAGCTCAACAGTGCCCCTTTCAGATAGCTCAGGTAGTCTTAAGCCCCTCCTCAGCTTGTCTGAGAGTGTCTTCAAAATCTTGAAGCATTGGGGCAGTGAGGGACCTATTATGTCTAGTGAGTTTTAAGGATTTTCTGAAGACTTTGAATTGTTTGTTTCCTGAGTTTAAGGAGCTGCCCTTAAGGATAAAGTGTCTTATTTCTCCTTAGCATATCCTATTTCACCTGTTATCTATCTATCTATCTATCTATCTATCTATCTATCTATCTATCTATCTATCTATCTATCATCTGTGTATTTATCCTAGTTCACCTCCTTTATGTATCTATCTATCTATTAATTTATTTATTTATCATGTTTTTATTTTACATTCTGACTGCAGTTTCCTCTCTTTCCTCTTCTGCACTCCACTTCCCCTGTGACTCCAACTCCATCCACTCCTCCTGTTTCTCTTTAGAAAAGGGAAGACCTCCCATGGGCATCAACCAAACATGGCATATCAAGCTGAAGTAATACTAGGCACCTCCTCTTCTATTAAGGATAGAGAAGGCAGCTGAGTAGTAGGAAAGGTTCCCAAAGGTAGGCAACAGAATCAGAAACAGTTTCTACTCTGACAACTAGGATCCCACCAGAAAACCAAGCTACAGAACTGTAACATGTGTGAAGAACCTAGAGTCAGGCCTATCAGGCTTCCTGATTAGCTGTAAAGTCACCTTCTTTTTATATCCTGTGTTTTAATAAGGTCCTCTCCAAGATGAAAGGTTTTAATCTCATAGGAAACTGCTTTGTGATGAATAACAAACAATCTTTCTTCATGAGTAATTGCTTATTGTTTAGCATGTGCTTCAATCTGGGAATACAATCTGGGACTTGTTTTCTAGTGAGAGCAATTGTAACATCTATTATTCCTTTCAAATTACTCATTACTTTCAGTATGAGAAAATGCCATTAGATTCCTCAGTATA
The DNA here is from genome assembly GCF_947179515.1 of Apodemus sylvaticus. Taxonomy (NCBI): domain Eukaryota; kingdom Metazoa; phylum Chordata; class Mammalia; order Rodentia; family Muridae; genus Apodemus; species Apodemus sylvaticus. Next base: position 64,544,928 of record NC_067482.1, on the reverse strand, counting down.
AGAAACATTTATTTACATAATACTTTTTTATTGAATATATTCTTTATTTACATTTCAAATGTTATTCCCTTTCCTGGTGTCCCGCCTCCTCCCAGAAAATCCCTAACCCATCCTCCTTCCTCCTGCTTCTATGAGGATGTTCTTCCACCCAACCCACTACCACCTACCCTCCCTCAATTTCCCTGTGCTGGGGTATCTCTCAAGCCTTCATAGGATCAATGACCTCTCCTCTCATTGACGGCTGACAAGACAATCCTCTACTACATATGCTGCTGAAGTCATATGTAACCCTTGGTTGATGGCTTAGTCCCTGGGAGCTCTGGGTGGTTTGTTTGGTTGATATTTTTGTTCTTCCTATGAGGATGCAAACCCCTTCAGCTCCATTAGTCCTTCTCTAATTTCTCCATTGGAGATCCCACACTCAGTCCAATGGTTGCCTGCTAGGATCTGCCTCTGTGTTTGTAAGGCTCTGGTAGGACCTCTCAGGAGACAGTCATACAGGCTCCTTTCAGCAAGCAGGTATTGGCATCCACAATAGTGCTGGAGTTTTTGACGGTTTTTAGGATGAATCCCCAGGTAGGACAGTCTCTGGATGCCCTTTCCTTCAGTCTCTGCTCTACACTTAATCTCCATAATTACTCCTGTGAGTATTTTGTTCCCTTTAACAGAAAAATTGAAGCACTCACACTTTGGTCTTCTTCTTCTTGAGCTTCATGTGGTCTGTGAATTGTAACTTGGGTATTCAGAGCTTTTGGGCTAATATTCACTTATCAGTGAGTGTATACCATGTGAGTTCTTTTGTGATTTGGGTTACTTCACTCAGAATATTTTCTAGCTCCATCCATTTGCTTAGGAATTTCATGAATTCATTGTTTTTAATAGCTGAGTAGTCCTCCACTGTGTAAATGTACCACAATTTCTGTATCCATTTCTCTGTTGAAGGATATCTGGGTTCTTTCCAGCTTCTGACTATTAGAAATAAGGCTGCTATGAATATAGTGGAACATGTGTCCTTATTACACGTAGGAGCATCTTCTGGGTATATGCCCAGGAGTGGTATAGCTGGTCCTCATAGTACTATGGTCAATTTTCTGAGGAACTGCTAGACTGATTTCCAGAGTGGTTGTACCAGCTTGCAATCCCACCAGCAATGGAGGAGTGTTCCCCTTTCCCCTCATCTTCGAAAGTATTTGTTATCACCTCAGTTTTTCATCTTAGCCATTCTGTGTGGTGTTAGGTAGAATCTCAGGGTTGTTTTGATTAGCATTTACCTGATAAGGATGTTGAACATTTCTTTAGATGCTTTTCAACCATGTGATTTTCCTCAGTTGAGAATTCTCTGTTTAGCTCTGTACCCTATTTTTCCATATCTTTTTATTAATTTTTTATTTATTTACATTTCAAATGTTTCCCTTCCTACCCCCTTTCCCTTTAGCCTCTAAAAGAGTGCCCCCCACCCACATACCCATTCTCACCTCACCCCCCTAGCATTCCCCTTCTCTGGGCCTTGAAGCCTCCATAGGATCAAGTGCATTCCCTCCCCTGAGACCAGACAAGACAGTTCTCTGCTACATATTTCGGGGAGCCACAGATCTTGTTCAGGTACATAAAGCAGAGGATGCTGCGTCACCAGAGGATGCTGACCCAGAGGATGCTGACCACTGATGAAATTATTCCCCACATGGTGCCTGGGAAGCAGATGGACGCAGAGCCCTTCGCTCATCCTTTACTTTTGCATTTTATGCTTAACATGAACTTACAAGTTCCCCACCTTCTCCTTTATAAGCTTCATTGTATTTGGTTTTATGTGGAAGTCCTTGATCCAAGAATGGGTATATTTATATAACTCTTAAATCGAAAGTTTCATACATTAGCTCTTACCCTCCCTGTAGTGTAGGAGGAAGGGAAATGAGTTAGCATCTGTCAAGGCCAGTGCAAATAATGATAATATGCAGTATATTTTGACTTCTAGACTCTCCGTTTTTAGAACCTTCTCCAGAAATGAGAGCTAAGTGGACTTTGGGGTCTACCCTCAAGATGACCTAGAGATGATTGGCTTTGAGGATGGATTAACAAAATAAAATAAGAAGTATCAATTATTTTTTCTTATTAACTTGGGAAATTACTTATTTTAAATCCTTTTTCCAAAATTTGAAACAAATTATATATCTAAGTCATTAAAATTTAAAAAACAGAGCAAGAGCAAAACCAATCTTCTTAGGGCTGGGGAAACAGTCCAGTGGGTAACTTGCTTGTTGTACAAGCATGAGGAGCAAGGGTCAAATTCCTAGAATCCACATAAAGCCAGGGCTCAGATGCTTGTGTATCTGTAATCTCAATGCTCCTAAAGTGAGCTAGCAGGCAGAGAGAAGAGATTCCTTGGAATTTTGCAGGCAGCTGATCAGGCCCACGCAGTGGCAAACAGCAAGGAGATACTGTGTTAAACAAGGTAGAAGCAAGAATAACAATTGAAGATTGTCTGACCCACATACATGCACATGAACACACACACACACACACACACACACACACACATATACACATGCACACAACATATACACATACACCCACACAGAGCATATGTATACACATTACACAAAATTAAAAAAATAGTCCTGATCAACTCATAATTTAAATACTTAACTCTGTCCTTTCTTGGTCCTCAGTATGGAATCCAAATCTTTCCAACTTTACTGAATCTGAACTGCAAATATCATCTTAAAAATAATTAAGCAGAATTCCTGCTCTGCTCTGATTTGGCAAATCTTCATTCTCACCATTTTCTGTTTTCAAACAGGCATCATCAATAAGCTTGAAAAAAATTTCTAGAAAGTATTATTAATTTAATGTAGACTTACTAGTCATTTAGATAATGGGAAAGTTTAGATGTAGATTCAATTATCAAGTCCCTTCATATTTTCAGCAATATTTGAATCCATAAGAATGGTCCATTAATTACCTGTGTTGTCAGGCAGAGTCACTTGGGGAGACTTTGGAACAAAAGAAGTATTCATTAGTGAAAAAGAAAATGGATGGAGCTTGAGTTCATCATTTCTCTATTTGATGCCAACTTTGAAAAGGGCCTAACTGAAACTCCTAACAGCAGATTCCAGTAATTGCTGAGGATTAAATAATGTGTTTAGAACACAGGATATGGCTCGTATTACCACACACAAATGCTGCCTGCACTTCTGCAGAATATGCTAATGGGTTAAAGACACTTTTCTATATTGAAAATTTGTATACTTTCTTAATTTCTTTGAACTGGTACAGATCAAGGTCAATAGAAGAACAGCAAAGTTGCTATCTTTGGCTGTAACGCTCAGCAATCTCCCTTGGATGCAGGGATCTCTCATGCAGACACCAGTGCTTGCTTGATTTATAGTGATTTTTTTTTATATTGGTCAAGAGATATAATTTCAACATGCAGTGGTCACTAAAATACTGTGAAATTCTTAAAGTGTGTATATGCTTTGATAACAATCTCAGGGCCTCTTATTCTATCAATCTTGCACTTATTTAGCAGGTATTTGCTGTCCAGTACCAATGTGCCAGGCACTGGGACACAACAAGCAGCTGAAGATGTCCATCATCCTAAACACTTAAAGGAGACAAAGGCATGCAAAAACACTCTTAATATTCTTAGTTATTTTGGGGATTTCCTGATTGTATTGTTACGTTAATTTTCTCATTTCTGTGACAGTATACCAGACAAAAAACATTTTAAGAAAGAATGGTTAGATGCTGATTCATGATTTAAAGATTCCATCATATTATGGAAGGTATGAAGGCAGGAGCAGGTCACTGTGTTGGTAAGAACTTGCACTTATTGTGGTAGATCTTAGGGATGAATAAGAAAGTAAGGGTTGTGGCTTAATAATGATTTGTTTGTGTGTCAAATTGTCAAGGGTTCAATTGTACTAACTGATTGTGGCTGTCAACTTGACACAATCTGGAATTATCACAGGGAAAGGAGCATCCCTTAAGAAAATGCCTCCATGAGATCCAGCTATAAGGGTAGGAGGGCCCATTGTGGGTGGTGCCATCCCTGGCCTTGTAGTCTTGGGTTCTATAAGAAAGCAAGCTGAGTACGCCAGTATGTAACATCCCTCCATGGCCTCTGCATCAACTCCTGCTTCCTGACTTGCTTGAGTTCCAGTCCTGACTTCCTTTAGTGATGAATTGCAATGTGGAAGTGTAAGCTGAATAAATCCTTTCCTCCCCAAGTTGCTTCTTGGTCATGATGTTTTGTGCAGGAATAGAAACCCCGACTAAGACAAATAGGTACCACCATAGTGGGGTATTCCTGTGACGACCTGACCATGTTTTGGGGAGAATTGTGGAAGGACTTTGGAACTTTGGCCTACAAGAACCCTTGGATATTAAGAGCTCTGTGGATGTTCTGTGGAGACTTGGCGGATAATGTTGACAACAGTGCAGAAGATGGAGATCTGGCTTGTGAAATTTCAGAGGGAAGATTAAAGACTCTTATCAGGGCTGTTGCTGTTTTGATTGTGAAGATTCTGTGGTTTTGTTAGCTTGGGCTGAAGAATCAACTGTGATTAACAAGATACCAGCACTACTAAAGCTTTGTATTACTAAGACTATTAATGCTAGTTAGCTGGCACTAAGAAATTAGCGATGATTAAGAAGAGACCAGCATCAGTGAAGTGAAATATTCTGGTGTTTTGTGAGAGCACAAAGAGGCTGTATTCCATAGAGAGCTATACCTCATGTTGTGGCTGGACTTTGTAATACGTAAGTCACTCAGGTGGTACTGGTTTGAAGTCATGAGGGGGTCATGAAGAGCAGCTGAGGCTAGGCATTGTGAGAGGCCATGGAAGGTCATTGCTGAAGGTGCAGCCTTAGGTGCAATTGATAGACCAGAACTGAAGGGGTCATGCAAAGGTATTGAGGCTTGGCACCATGAAGAGTGCCTATGAGAGTCCATTGGTAAAGCCTAGTTGCAGTGGAAAACCAGGAGTGTTTTGGAGTTGCCAGTACCATGAGATGACCACCAAGAACAGCAGCAGCAGTGGAGTACAGGCAGCTGGAGCCTACAAGACAAGGTATATGCTATAAAGAGCAGAGCTGGAGAGGTGATCCCAGCCTTTGGAGGATCCCAGAAGATCAGGATGGTGAGTAGATCCAGACATTGAATGGTTAGAGTTTGATTTTTCTTTAGATTGTGACTGTGCCCTGATATTTTTCCCTTTTGAAGGAAGAAAGTATTTTAGTGGAGCCCACAGTTAAGAGACTTTGAATTGTAAAAAGTCTTTGAATTTTAAAAGAGAATGGATATTTTAAAGGGAATGAAAAATTAATATGTAAAGATTTTAAAGACTGTGGGATTTTAGTTATTTAAATCTTGGGGATAAATAAGAAAGTAAGGATTGAGGCTTAATAATGTGCTTGTGTGTCAAGTTGACAAAGGGTCAATTGTACTGACTGGTTGTGGGTGTCAACTTGAAACAAGCTGGAGTTATCCCAGAGAAAGGAGCCTCTCTTAAGGAAATGCCTCCATGAGATCCTGCTATAAGGCATTTTCTCAGTGATAAAATGTAGGAGGGTCCATTGTGGGTGGTGCCATCCCTGGACTTGTAGTCTTGGGTTCTATAAGAAAGCAAGCTGAGTAAGTCAGTAACTAACATCCCTCCATGGCTTCTGCATCAGCTCCTGCTTCCTGACCTGCTTGAGTTCCAGTCCTGACCTCCTTTAGTGATGAACAGCAATGTAGAACTGTAAGCTGAATAAATACTTTCCTCCCAACTTGCTTCTCTGTCATGATGTTTTGTGCAGGAATAAAAACCCTGACTAAAACAAATATATATTATATAATTGTATATTATACATAAAACCATTTATAAAATTATATGTATTATATATAACCATGTATATACATATCTTTACATCTATAAATATATAAATAAAAATAAACATACTATATAATACATATAAAACATATATAATGTATAATATATTATTTATATTTATTTTTAGATATAATGTGTGTATATGATTATGTATAATACATATAATTGTATATATGGTTTTATGTATAATATAATAACATCATATATAATATACTGCATATAACTTATATAATGTGTATATGCACTAATATGTGATGTATATAGTATTCATTATATGAAGTACATAAAAATATATGTTTATCTATCTCTATGGATGGATAGATAGACAGACAGATAGAGAAGTATAAAACAGGTGAGAAGATTGATAAAAGAACAACATAGCTAGTCAAATACCTAGAAAATCATAGATTTAAGACTCCTTGCTTAAGGTGTTCAAGTTATAACCCTAATCTAGTTGTTGTACTCCCAGGATTTTGAGTAATAAATGAAATAGCTCATTCAGTGTCTCATAGCCTCTACTATTGAATACTAAAAAGTCTTGAGCAGAGGGAGAGACTCCCTGCGGCCATATTTGCTGCCTGCGGGAGGGTGGGGTGGGGGTGGGGGGCAGAAAAGCATAACTAGGTACTGTATTATCCTGAGCTTAGGATCTCTGGGGGTGCAAACTGCCAGGGATCTGCCTGCCCCCAGGACCTGAGCACATAGGCGGTTCGTCTGCCAGCCCACTGATCTTGGGGCCTGTGTCCTGCTTGGAGAACAGCAGAGGGAGAGACTCCCTGCAGACTTACTTGCTGCCTGCCAGGGAAGAAAAACATCAGTAGGTACTGTATTATCCTGAGCTTAAGATCTCTGCAGGTGCAAACTGCCAGGGGTCTGCCTGCGCCCAGGACCTGAGCACATAGCAGTTCAGCTGCCAACCGGTCTGTTGTGGGGCCTGTGTCCTATCTGAGAATCAACAGAGGTAGTGACTCCTGCCACCATCCATGATAGAGCAGTCTGAGAACACTTGGTTTACCTTGACAAACCAAGTATAACATTGCTTGAGGCAAGACTGAGCAGGGCTCCAAAGGCGCAAAAGAGGAAGGCAGCATATCAGCAATCTGTGCCAGAGGAAACACAGTAATCCAGTGTCATGGAAATAGCCTTAAAGGTCCACAATAGGTTGAACCACCAGCCTGTGACAATAAGACCATCTAACACCAGTGAGAACTAGATGGCTAAAGGCAAATGTAGGAACATTACTAACAGAAACCAAGGCATTATGACAGCATCTGAACCCAACGCTCCAACAATAGCAAGTCCTGGATACCCCAACATGCCAGAAAAACAAAGAGTTGGATTTAAAATCACTGGTAAGGATGCTGTTAGAGGAACACATGAAGGACATAAATAAATCTCTTAAAGAAATTCAGGAGAAAAATGATCAAAAGCTAGAAGCACTTACAAGGGAAACACAAAAATCACTTAAAGAAATTCAAGAGAATATGGGTCAGAAATTAGTAGCCAATAAGGAGGAAATGCAAAAATCACTTAAAGAAATACAGGAGAACTTTGGTCAACAGGCAGAAGTCACGAAAGAGGAAACACAAAAATCTCTCAAAGAATTACAGGAAAACACAAACAAGCAAGTGAAGGAACTAAGCAAAAAATTCCAGGATTTAAAAACAGAAGTAGAAACAGCTAAGAAAGCACAAAGGGAGAAAACTTTGGAGATAGAAAACCTTGGGAAGAAATCAGGGGACACAGATGCAAATATCAACAACAGAATACAAGAGATAGAAGAAAGAATCTCAGATGCTGAAGATACCATAGAAACCATGGATTCAACAGTCAAAGAAAATGCAAAATGCAAAAAGCTTGTAACCCAATACATCCAGGAAATCCAGGACACAATGAGAAAGACAAATCTAAGGATTATAGGCATTGATGAGAGTGAAGATTTATAACTTAAAGGGCCAGCAAATATCTTCAACAAAATTATGGAAGAAAACTTCCCTAACCTAAAGAGAGAGATGCCCATGAATATACAAGAAGCCTACAGAACTCCAAACAGACTGGACTAGAACAGAACTACCTCCTGTCACATAATAATCAAAACCCCAAATGTACTAAACAAAGAGAGAATACTTAGGGCAGCAAGAGAAAAAGGGCAAGTAACATATAAACAAAGACCTATCAGAATTACACCAGACTTCTCACCAGAGACCATGAAAGCTAGAAGATCCTGGGCAAAGCTCATGCAGACTCTAAGAGAACACAAATGCCAGCCAAGACTACTATACCCAGTAAAACTTTCAATCACTATAGATGGAGAAACCAAGATATTCCATGACAAAACCAAATTTACACAATATCTTTCCACAAATCCAGCCCTACAAAGCTTAATAGGGGGAAAACACCATTACAACAAGGGAAACTATACCCTGGACAAAGCAGGATATTAAACTTCTTTCATCAAACCCAAAAGAAGATAATCACACAAGTATAAAATTAACATCAAAAATGATCAGAAGCAATAACCACTACTCCTTAATATCTCTTAACATCAATGGACTCAATACCCCCAATAAAAAGACACAGACTAACAGACTGGTTACGTAAACAGAACCCTACATTTTGCTTCATATAGGAAACAAACCTCAGTGTCAAAGACAAAAACTACCTTAGAGTAAAAGGCTAGAGGACAATTCTAAAAGCAAATGGTCTCAGGAAACAAGCCGGAGTTGTTATTCTAATATCAGATAAAATTGACTTTCAACCTAATGTCATCAAAATAGACATGGAAGGACTCTTCTTGATGATCAAAGGAAAAATCCAACAAGAAGAACTTTCAATCCTGAACATCTATGCTCCAAATACAAGGGCACCTTCATTCATAAAAGAAACTTTACTAAAGCTCAAAGCACACATTGCACATAACACAATTGTGGGTGGCTTCAACACTCCACTCTCATCAATGGACCGATTAGGAAAACAGAAACTAAACAGGGACACAGTGAAAACTAATTGACGCTTTGGACCAATTGGATTTAACGGATATATATGTAGAACTTTTCATCCCAAAGCAAAAGAATATACCTTTTTCTCAGCACCTCATGGTACCTTCGCCAAAATAGATCATATAGTTGGTCACAAGACAGACCTCAACAAATATAAGAAGATTGAAATAATCCCATGCCTCCTATCAGATCACTATGGAGTGAAAGTGGTCTTTAATAACAATAAAAACAACAGAAAGCCCACATACACATGGAAATTGAAGAATACTCTACTCAATGATACCTTGGTCAAGGAAGAAATAAAGAAATCAAAGCTTTTTTAGAATTTAACAAAAATGAAGGCACATCATATCCAAATCTATGGGACACAATGAAAGCAGTGTTAAGAGGAAAACTTATAGCTTTGAGTGCCTCCAAAAAGAAATTGGAGAGAGTATACGCTAGAAGATTAATGGAACAAAAAGAAGCACTGGAACAAAAAGAAGCTAATTCACCCAGGAGGAGAAGAAAACAGGAAATCATCAAACTCAGGGCTGAAATCAATCAAGTAGAAACTAAGAGAACCATACAAAGAATCAACACAACCAGGAGCTAGTTCTTTGAAAAAATCAACAAGATAGATAAACCCTTAGCCAGACTAACCAAAAGGCACAGAGACAGTATCCAAATTAACAAAATTTGAAATGGAAAGGGAGATATTACAATAGAAACCGAAGAAATTCAAAAAATCATCAGATCCTACTACAAAAGCCTGTACTCAACACAACTGGAGAATCTGGAGGAAATGGACAATTTCTTAGACAGATACCTAATACCAAAATTAAATCAGGATGAAATAGATCATCTAAAGAGACCCATAAACCCTAAAGAAATAGGAGGGGTCATAGATAGCCTTCCAACCAAAAAACTCACAGGACGAGATGGCTTTAGTGCAGAATTCTATCAGACCTTCGAATAATACTTAACACCAATTCTCTTCAAACTATTCTACCAAATAGAAACAGAAGGAACACTACCCACCTCATTCTATGAAGCCACAATTACACTGATACCAAAACCACACAAAGATCCAACTAAGAAAGAGAATTTCAATATTGTACTTGAGGTACTACCTCGGGCAATTCGACAACATAAGGAGGTCAAAGGAATACAAATTGGAAAGGAAGAAGTCAAACTATCATTATTTTCAGATGACATGATAGTCTACCTAAGTGACCCAAAAAACTCCACTAGAGAACTCCTACAGCTGATAAACAACTTCAGCAAAGTGGCAGGTTATAAAATCAACACAAGCAAACCAGTGGCCTTCCTATACTCAAAGGATAAGCAGGGTGAGAAAGAAATTAGGGAAATGACTCCCTTCACAATAGCCACAAACAGTATAAAGTATCTTGGGGTGACTCTTACCAAACATGTGAAAGATCTGTATGACAAGAACTTCAAGACTCTGAAGAAGGAAATGGAAGAAGACCTCAAAAAATGGGAAAACCTCCCATGCTCATGGATTGGCAGAATCAATATAGTTAAAATGGCCATTTTGCCAAAAGCAATATACATATTCAATGCAATACCCATCAAAATCCCAACTCAATTCTTCACAGAGTTAGAAAGAGCAATTAACAAATTCATCTGGAATAACAAAAAACCCAGGATAGCTAAAACTATTCTCAGCAACAAAAGAAATTCTGGGGAAATCAGTATCCCTGACCTCAAGCAATACTACAGAGCAATAGTGTTAAAAACTGCATGGTATTGGTACAGTGATAGGCAGGCAGATCAATGGAAGAGGATTGAAGATCCAGAAAGGAACCCACACACCTATGGCCACTTGATCCTCGACAAAGGGGCTGAAAACATCCAATGGAAAAAAGATAGCCTTTTCAACAAATGGTGCTGGTTCAACTGGAGGTCAGCATGCAGAAGAATGCGAATTGATCCATCCTTGTCTCCTTGTACTAAGCTCAAATCCAAATGGATCAAGAACCTCCACATAAAGCCAGACACTCTCAAGCTAATGGAAAAGAAACTGGGGAAGAACCTTGAGGACATTGGTACAGGGAGAAAGTTTCTGAACAGAACACCAATAGCGTATGCTCTAAGAGCAAGAATTGACAAATGGGACCTCATAAAATTACAAAATTTCTGTACGGCAAAGGACACCATCAAAAGGACAAATCGGCAACCAACAAATTGGGAAAAGATCTTCACCAATCCTACATCAGATAGAGGGCTAATATCCAATATATATAAAGAACTCAAGAAGTTAGACTCCAGAAAACCAAACAACCCTATTAAAAAATGGGGTACAGAGTTAAACAAAGAATTCTCACCTGAAGAACTTCGGATGGCAGAGAAGCATCTTAAAAAATGCTCAACTTCATTAGTCATTAGGGAAATGCAAATCAAAACAACCCTGAGATTTCACCTTACAGCAGTCAGAATGGCTAAGATTAAAAATTCAGGAGACAGCAGGTGTTGGAGAGGGTGTGGAGAAAAAGGAACACTCCTCCACTGCTGGTGGGGTTGCAAATTGGTACAACCACTCTGGAAGTCAGTCTGGCGGTTCCTCCGAAAACTGGGCACCTCACTTCCAGAAGATCCTGCTATACCACTCCTGGGCATATGCCCAGAGGATTCCCCACCATGTAATAAGGATACATGCTCTACTATGTTCATAGCAGCCCTATTTATAATTGCCAGATGCTGGAAAGAACCCAGGTATCCCTCAACAGAAGAGTGGATGCAAAAAATGTGGTATATCTACACAATGGAGTACTATTCAGCCATTAGAAACAATGAATTCATGAAATTCTAGGCAAATGGATGGAGCTAGAAAACATCATACTAAGTGAGGTAACCCAGACTCAAAAGGTGAATCATGGTTTGCACTCACTAATAAGTGGATATTAACCTAGAAAACTGGAATACCCAAAACATAATCCATACATCAAATGAGGTACAAGAAGAAAGGAGGAGTGGCCCCTTGTTCTGGAAAGACTCAGTGAAGCAGTATTTGGCAAAACCAGAACGGGGAAATGGGAAGGGGTGGGTGGGAGGACAGGGGGAGAGAAGGGGGCTTATGGGACTTTCGGGGAGTGGGGGTCTAGAAAAGGGGAAATCATTTGAAATGTAAATAAAAAATATATCGAATAAAAAATAAAAATAAAAAAAAAGAAAGAGAATTTCAGGCCAATTTCCCTTATGAATATCGATGTGAAAGTACTCAATAAAATTCTTGCCCACCGAATCCAAGAACACATTAAAACATTCATCCACCATGATCAAGTAGGCTTCATCCCAGGGATGCAGGGATGGTTAAATGTATGGAAATCCATCAATGCTATCCACTACATAAAAACCTCGAAAAAAAAAAAAAAACCTCATGATCATTTCATTACATGCTGAAAAAAAACATTTGACAAAATTTAGGATCCTTTCATGCTAAAGGTCTTGGAAATGATAGGAATTCAAGGCCCATATCTAAACATAATAAAAGCAATATACAGCAAACCGGTAGCCCACATCTAACTAAATGGAGAGAAACTTGAAGCAATCCCACTAAAATCAGGGACTAGACAAGGCTGCCCCCTCTCTCAATATCTTTTCAATATAGTTCTTGAAGTCCTAGCTAGAGCAATTAGACAACATAAAGAGGTCAAAGGGATACAAATTGGAAAGGAAGAAGTCAAAACTATTACTATTTGCAGATGATATAGTATACTCAAGTGACCCAAAAATAGACTAGAGAACTCCTACAGCGGATAAACAACTTCAGCAAAGTGGTTGGCTACAAAAATCAACTCAAGCAAATCAGTAGCCTTTATATACTCAAAGAATAAGCATACTGAGAAAGAAATTAGGGAAATGACACCCTTCACAGTAGCCACAAACAGCATAAAGTATCTTGGGGTGACTCTAACCAAACAAGTGAAAGACCTATATGACAAGAACTTCAGATCTCTAAAGAAGGAAATCAAAGAAGCTCTCAGAAAATGGAAAAAAATCTTCCATGCTCGTGGATTGGCAGGATTAATATTGTTAAAATGGTCATCCTGCCAAAGGCAAGCTACAGATTGAATGCATTCCCCATCAAAATCCCAACTCAGTTCTTCATAGAGCTAGAAAGAGTAATTCTCAAATTCATCTGGAATAACAAAAAAGCCAGGATAGCTAAAACTATTCTCAACAGTAAAAGAACTTCTGGGGGATTCCATATCCCAGACCTCAAATGTTACTACAGAGCAATAGTGATAAAAACTGCATGGTCTTGGTACAATGTCAGGCACGTGGATCAATGGAATAGGATGGAAGACCCAGAAATGAACCAATACACCTATGGTCACTTGATCTTCGACAAAGGAGCTGAAAGCATCCAGTGGAAAAAGATAGCCTTCTCAACAAATGGTGCTGGTTCAATTGGAGGTCAGCATGCAAAACAATTCAAATTGATCTATTCTTATCTCCTTGTACTAAGTCCAACTCCAAATGGATCAAGGAACTTTACATAAAACCTGACACACTAAAACTAATAGAAAAGAAACTGGGGAAGACCCTTGAGGACATGGGCACAGGGGAAATGTTCCTGAATAGAACACCTATAGCTTATGCTCTAAGATCAAGAATTGACAAATGGGACCTCATAAAACTACAAAGTTTCTGTAAGGCAAAGGACACTGTCAAAAGGACAAAATGTCAAGCAACAGATTGGGAAAGGATCTTCACCTACTCTAAATCTGTCAGAGGACTAATATCCAATATATACAAATAACTCAAGAAGGTAGACCCAAGAGAATCAAATAACCCTATTAAAAAGTGGGGTATAGAGCTAAACAAAGAATTTTCACATGAAGAACTTTGGAGGGCTGAGAAACACCTTAAGAAATGTTCAACATCATTAATCATTAGGGAAATGCAAATCAAAACAACCCTGAGATTTCACCTTACACCAGTCAGAATGGCTAAGGTCAAAAACTCAGCAGACAGCAGGTGTTGGCGAGGATGTGGAGAAAGAGGAACATTCCTCCACTGCTGGTGGGATTGCAAAATGGTGCAACCACTTTGTAAATCAGTCTGGCAGTTCCTCAGAAATCTGGGCATGACACTTCCGGAGGATCCTGTTATACCACTCCTGGGCATATACCAAGAAGATTCTTCAGCATGCAATAAAGGACACATGCTCTACTATGTTCATCGCAGCCCTATTTGTAGTAGCCAGAAGCTGGAAAGAAGACAGGTGCCCCTCAACGGAGGAATAGATTAAAAAAAATGTGGTATATTTACACAATGGAGTACTATTCACCCATTAGAAACAATGAATTCAGGAGACCAGCACAAGGAGAGAATCCCTGTGGCCATATTCGCTGCTGGCTGGCCAGAAGAGCTTCACTAGGTAGTGTATCACCCCGAGCTTTAGATCTCAGGGGGTGCAAACCACCAGTGGTCTGCCTGGGATCAGGAACTGAGCACATATGAGGTTCATCTGCCAGACCTCCGGGTGTGGGGCCTGTGTCCTACCTGGAGACCAGCACAGGGAGAGAATCCCTGCGGCCATATTCGCTGCCGGCTGGGGCAGAAGAACTTCACTAGGTAGTTTATCACCCCGAGCTTTAGATCTCTGGGGGTGCAAACAGCCAGAGGTCTGCCTGAGCCCAGAAACTGAGCACACATGTGGTTCATCTCCCAGCTGGTAGGTCATGGGGCCTGTATCCTTTGCAGAGAACAGCAGAGGGAGCTACTCCCGTGGCCATCTTTGTGGCCTGCCAGGGCAGGAAAACATCACTAGGTACTGTATTAGCCTGAGCTTAAGATCTCTGGGGGTGCAAATCTCCAGGGGTCTGCTTGCTATCAGGACCTGAGAACATAGGTGGTTTATCTGCAAGCCGGTCGGTCGCGGGGCTTGTATCCTACATGAGAATCAACAGAGGGAGTGACCCCCCCCACTCACCATCTTTGCTCCATAACAGAGCAGTCTGAGAACACCTGGTTCACCTTGACAACCCAAGTATAAGATTTCCTGAGGCAAGACTGAGCAAGGCTCCAAAGGCAAAAAAGATGAAGGCAGCATATTAATAATCTGTGCCAGAGGAAACCCAGGCATTCAGTGTCTCAGAAATAGCCCTAAAGGTCCACAATAGATTGTGGCACCAGCCAGTGACAATGAGAGCATCTAACACCAGTGAGAACTAGATGGCTAAAGGCAAGCATAGGAACGTTTCTAACAGAAATTAAGGCATTATGGCAGCATCTGAACCCAATTCTTCAACAATAGCAAGTCCTGGATACCCCAACACACCAGAAAAACAAGAGTTGGATTTAAAAACACTGGTAAGGATGCTGTTAGAGGAACACATGAAGGACATAAATAAATCTCTTAAAGAAATTCAGGAGAAAAATGATCAAAAGCTAGAAGCCCTTACAAGGAAAACACAAAAATCACTTAAAGAAATTCAGGACAATATGGGTCAGAAGTTTGTAGCCAATAAGGAGGAAATGCAAAATTCACTTAAAAAATACAGGAGAACTTTGATCAACAGGCAGAAGTCATGAAGGAGGAAACAAAAAAATCTCTCAAAGTATTAGAGGAAAACACAAACAAGCAAATGATGGAACTGAGCAAAAACCTCCAGGATCTGAAAACAGAAGTAGAAACAACTAAGAAAACTTTGGGAAGAAATCAGGGACCATAGATGCAAATATCAACAACAGAAAGAATCTCAGATGCTGAAGATACCATAGAAACCATGGACTCAATAGTCAAAGAAAATGCAAAATGCAAAAAGCTTGTAACCCAAAACATCCAGGAAATCCAGGACACCATGAAAAAGACAAATCTAAGGATTATAGGCATTGATGAGAGTGAAGATTTACAACTTAAAGGGCCAGCAAATATCTTCAACAAAATTATGGAAGAAAACTTCCCTAACCTAAAGAGAGAGATGCCCATGAATATACAAGAAGCCTACAGAACTCCAAACAGACTGGACCAGAACAGAACTACCTCCCGTCACATAATAATCAAAACCCCAAATGTACTAAACAAAGAGAGAATACTTAGGGCAGCAAGAGAAAAAGGGCAAGTAACATATAAACAAAGATCTATCAGAATTACACCAGACTTCTCACCAGAGACCATGAAAGCTAGAAGATCCTGGGCAAAGCTCATGCAGACTCTAAGAGAACACAAATGCCAGCCAAGACTACTATACCCAGTGAAACTTTCAATCACTATAGATGGAGAAACCAAGATATTCCATGACAAAACCAAATTTACACAATATCTTTCCACAAACCCAGCTCTACAAAGCTTAATAGGGGGAAAACACCATTACAACAAGGGAAACTATACCCTGGACAAAGCAGGATATTAAACTTCTTTCATCAAACCCAAAAGAAGATAATCACACAAGTATAAAATTAACATCAAAAATGATCAGAAGCAATAACCACTACTCCTTAATATCTCTTAACATCAATGGACTCAATACCCCCAATAAAAAGACACAGACTAACAGACTGGTTACGTAAACAGGACCCTACATTTTGCTTCATACAGGAAACAAGCCTCAGTGTCAAAGACAAAAACTACCTTAGAGTAAAAGGCTAGAAGACAATTCTAAAAGCAAATGGTCTCAGGAAACAAGCCGGAGTTGTTATTCTAATATCAGATAAAATTGACTTTCAACCTAATGTCATCAAAAGAGACATGGAAGGTCACTTCTTGCTGGTCAAAGGAAAAAAATCCAACAAGAAAAACTCTCAATCCTGAATATCTATGCTCCAAATTCAAGGGTGCCCTCATTCATAAAAGAAACTTTTCTAAAGCTCAAACCACACATTGCACCTACCACAATAATTGTGGGTGACTTCAACGCTCCACTCTCATCAATGGACCGATCAGGAAAACAGAAACTAAACAGGGAAACAGTGAACCTAATTGAAGCTTTGGACCAATTGGATTTAACAGATATATATAGAACTTTTCATCTCAAAGCAAAAGAATATACCTTTTTCTTAGCACCTTATGGTACCTTCTCCAAAATCGATCACATAGTTGGTCACAAGACAGACCTCAACAAATATAAGAAGATTGAAATAATCCCATGCCTCCTATCAGATCACTATGGAGTAAAAATTGTATATAATAACAATAAAAACAACTGAAAGCTCACATATACATCGAAACTGAACAATACTCTACTCAATGATACCTTGGTAGAGGAAGAAATAAAGAAATCAAAGATTTTTTAGAATTTAACGAAATTGAAGACACAACATACACAAATCTATGGGGCACAATGAAAGCAGCGCTAAAAGGAAAATTCATAGCTTTGAGTGCCTCCAAAAAGAAATTGGAGAGACCATACACTAGAAGATTAATGGAACAACTGAAAGCCCTGGAACAAAAAGAAGCTAATTCACCCAGTAGGAGGAGAAGACAGGAAATCATCAAACTCAGAGCTGAAATCAATCAAGTAGAAACCAAGAGAACCATACAAAGAATCAACAAAACCAGGAGCTGGTTCTTTGAAAAAATCAACAAGATAGATAAACCCTTAGCCAGACTAACCAAAGGGCACAGAGAAAGTATCCAAATTAACAAAATTAGAAATGAAAAGGGAGATATTACAACAGAAACTGTGGAAATTCAAAAAATCATCAGATCCTACTATAAAAGCCTGTACTCAACACAACTGGAGAATCTGGAGGAAATGGACAAATTCTTAGAAAGATACCAAATACCCAAACTAAATCAGGATCATATAGATCATCTAAACAGACCCATAACCCCTAAATAAATAGAAGGGGTCATAGATAGCCTTCCAACCAAAAAAAGCACAGGACCAGATGGTTTCAGTGCAGAATTCTATCAGACCTTCAAAGAAGACTTAACACCAATACTCTTCAAACTCTTCCACCAAATAGAAACAGAAGGGACAATAACTCCTTCTACGAAGCCACAATTACGCTGATACCAAAACCACACAAAGATCCAACTAAGAAAGAGAATTTCAGGCCAATTTCCCTTATGAATATCGATGCAAAAATACTCAATAAAATTCATGCACACCGAATCCAAGAACACATCAAAACGATCATCCACCACGATCAAGTAGGCTTCATCCCAGGGATGCAGGGATGGTTTAATATACGGAAATCCATCAATGCAATCCACTACATAAACAAACTCAAAGAACAAAACCACATGATCATTTCATTAGATGCTGAAAAAGCATTTGACAAAATTCAGCATCCTTTCATGCTAAAAGTCTTGGAAAGGACAGGAATTCAAGGCCTATATCTAAACATTGTAGAAGCAATATACAGCAAACCAGTAGCCAACATCAAACTAAATGGAGAGAAACTTGAAGCAATCCCACTAAAATCAGGGACTAGACAAGGCTGCCCCTTCTCTCCATATCTTTTTAATATACTTCTTGAAGTCCTACCTAGAGCAATTTGACAAGATAAGGAGGTCAAAGGGATACAAATTGGAAAGGAAGAAGTCAAACTATCACTATTTGCAGATGATATGATAGTATACTTAAGTGACCCAAAAACTCTACTAGAGAACTCCTACAGCTGATAATTTCAGCAAAGTGGCTGGCTCCAAAATCAACTCAAGCAAATCAGTAGCCTTTATATACTCAAAGGGTTAGCAGCCTGAGAAAGAAATTAGGGAAATGACATCCTTCACAATAGCCACAAACAGCATAAAGTATCTTGGGGTGACTCTATCCAAACAAGTGAAAGATCTATATGACAAGAACTTCAGATATCTGAAGAAGGAAATCGAAGAAGATCTCAGAAAATGGAAAATTATTCCATGCTCGTGGATTGGCAGGATTAATATAGTTAAAATGGCCATATTGCCAAAGGCAATCTACAGATTCAATGCAATCCCCATCAAAATCCCAACCCAGTTCTTCATAGAGCTAGAAAGAGCAATGTTCAATTCATCTGGAATAACAAAAAACCCAGGATAGCTAAAACTATTCTCAACAGTAAAAGAACTTCTGGGGGATTCAGTATCCCAGACCTCAAACTTTACTACAGAGCAATAGTGATAAAAACTGCATGGTATTGGTACAATGTCAGGCAAGCCGATCAATGGAATAGGATGGAAGACCCAGAAATTAACCCACACACCTATGGTCACTTGATCTTCGACAAAGGAGCTGAAAGCATCCAGTGGAAAAAAGATAGTCTTTTCAACAAATGGTGCTGGTTCAATTGGAGGTCAGCATGCAGGAGAATGCGAATCGATCCATTCTTATCTCCTTGTACTAAGCTCAACTCCAAATGGATCAAGGATCTCCACACAAAACCTGACACACTGAAACTAATAGAAAAGAAACTGCAAAAGACCCTTGAGGACATCGGCACAGGGGAAAAGTTCCTGAATAGAACACCTATAGCTTATGCTCTAAGATCAAGAATTGACAAATGGGACTTCATAAAACTACAAAGTTTCTGTAAGGCAAAGGACACTGTCAAAAGGACAAAATGTCAAGCAACAGATTGGGAAAGGATCTTCACCAACCCTAAATCTGACAGATGGCTAATATCTAATACATAGAGGGAACTCAAGAAGGTAGAACCTAGAGAACCAAATAAGCCCATTAAAAAGTAGGGTACCTAACTAAACAAAGATTTTTTACATGAAGAACTTCGGCTGAGAAACACCTTAAAAAATGTTCAACTTCATTAATCCTTAGGGAAATGCGAATCAAAACAACCCTGAGATATCACCTCACACCAGTCAGAATGGTTAAGGTCAAAAACTCAGGATACAGCAGGTGCTGGCGAGGATGTGGAGAAAGAGGAATACTCCTCCACTGCTGGTGGGATTGTGAGATGGTGCAACCACTTTGGAAAGCAGTCTGGAGGTTCCTCAGAAAACTGGGCACGGCACTTCTGGAGGACCATACTATATCACTCCTGTGCCTATACCCAGAGGATTCCCCAGCATGTAATAAGGACGAATGCTCCACTATGTTCACAGCAGCCCTATTTGTAGTAGCCAGAAGCTGGAAACAACCCAGGTGTCCCTCAACAGAGGAATGGATACAAAAAATGTGGTATATTTACACAATTCAGCCATTAGAAACAATGAATTCATGAAATTTGTAGACAAATGGATGGAGCTGGAGAATATCATACTAAGTGAGGTAACCCAGTCTCAAAAGATCAGTCATGGTATGCACTCACTGATAAGTGGATAATAACCTATAAACTTGGAATACCAAAGAAATAATCCACATATTAAATGATATCCAAAAAGAACAGAGGAGTGGCCCCTGGTTCTGGAAAGACTCAATGCAACAGTATAGGGGAATACCAGAACAGGGAAGTGGGAAGGAGTTGATGGAGGAACAGGCGGAGGGAAGAGGGCTAATGAGAATTGCGGGTAGTGGGGACCCAGAAAATGGGAAATCATTTGAAATGTAAATAAAGAATACATCGAATAAAAAAATAAAATAAAAAGAAACAATGAATTCATGAAATTCTTAGACAAATGGATGGATCTGGAGAACATCATACTAAGTGAGATAACCCAGTCTCAAAAGATTAATCATGGTATGCACTCACTGAAAAGTGGATATTAGCCCAGAAACTTTGAATACCCAAGACATAATCCACATATTAAATGATGTCCAAGAAGAATGGAGGAGTGATCCCTGGTTCTGGAAAGACTCAGTGCAGCGGTATAGGGGAATTCCAGAACAGGGAAATGGGAAGGAGCAGATGGGGGATCAGAGGGAGGGAAGTGGGCATGTGGACTTTCGGGGAGTGGGGAGCCAGAAAATGGGAAATCATTTGAAATGTAAATAAAGAATATATCTAATAAAAAAAAAAGCCGTGCGCTTGTCTTATTAACACCATCACCTCGGGCAGCGGCGGCAGTGGCAGCAGCAGCAGCTGGTCCTGCGGATGGGCCATCAGCAATGGAACCAAGGTGACAGGGTCCAGGCAGGCCTTGCGCTCACCACCACTAACCTTCCGCTGGCCAGCTGGAATTGAATTAATAAAATTAATTGAAGCTTTGGACCAATTGGACTTGACTGATATTTATAGAACATTTCACCCTAAAACAAAAGAATATACGTTTTCCTCAGCACCTAATGGTACCTTCTCCAAAATCGACCATATAATTGGTCACAAGACACACCTCAACAAATATAAAAAGATTGAACTAATCCCATGCCTCCTATCAGATCACTATGGAGTAAGAGTGGTCTTCAATAGCAACCAAAAAAAAAAAAACAAAAACAAAAAAAAAAAAAAACCAAAAAACCAGAAAGCCCACATACACATGGAGGCTGAACTCTGCTCAATGACACCTTGGCCAAAGAAGAAATAAAGAAAGAAATCAGAGACTTTTTAGAATTTAATGAAAATGAAGGCACAACATACCCAAATCTTTGTGACACAATGAAAGCACTGCTAAGAGAAAAACTCATAGCCCTGAGTGCAAAGTGGCAGGTTATAAAATCAACTCAAGCATATCAGTAGCCTTCCTATACTCAAAGGTTAAGCAGGCTGAGAAAGAAATTAGGGAAATGACACCCTTCACAATAGCCACAAACAGTATAAAGTACCTTGGGGTGACTCTTACCAAACATGTGAAAGATCTGTATGACAAGAACTTCAAGACTCTGAAGAAGGAAATAGAAGAAGACTTCCAAAAAATGAAAAAACTTCTCATGCTCATGGATAGGCAGGATTAATATAGTTAAAATGGCCATTTTGCCAAAAGCAATATATAGATTCAACGCAATACCCATCAAAATCCCAACTCAATTCTTCATAGAATTAGAAAGAGCAATTCTCAAATTCATCTGGACTAATAAAAAACCCAGGATAGCTAAAACTATTCTCAGCAACAAAAGAAATTCTGGGGGAATCACTATCCCTGACCTCAAGCAATACTACCGAGCAATAGTGTTAAAAGCTGCCTGGTATTGGTACAGTGACAGGCAGGCAGATCAATGGAACAGGATTGAAGATCCAGAATTGAACCCACACACCTATGGCCACTTGATCCTCGACAAAGGGGCTGAAAACATCCAATGGAAAAAAGATAGCCTTTAAAGAAATGGTGCTGGTTCAACTGGAGGTCAGCATGCAGAAGAATGCAAATTGATCCATCCTTGTCTCCTCGTACTAAGCTCAACTCCAAATGGATCAAGGACCTCCATATAAAGCCAGACACTCTGAAGCTAATAGGAAAGAAACTGGGGAAGACCCTTGAGAACATCGGTACAGGGGGAAAGTTCCTCAACAGAACACCAATAGCTTATGGTCTAAGATCAAGAATTGACAAATGGGACCTCCTAAAATTACAAAGTTTCTGTAAAGCAAAGGACACCATCAAAAGGACAAATCAGCAACCAACAAATTGGGAAAAGATCTTCACCAACCCTACATCAGATAGAGGGCTAATATCCAATATATACAAAGAACTCAAGAAGTTAGACCCCAGAAAACCAGATAACCCTATTAAAAATGGGGTACAGAGTTAAACAAAGAATTCTCACCTGAAGAACTTCGAATGGCAGAGAAACATCTTAAAAAATCCTCAACTTCACTAGTCATCAGGGAAATGCAAATCAAAACAACCCTGAGATTTCATCTTACACCAGTCAGAATGGCTAAGATTAAAAATTCAGGAGACAGCAGGTTTTGGAGAGGGTGTGGAGAAAGAGGAACACTCCTCCACTGCTGGTAGAGTTGCAAATTGGTACAACCACTTTGGAAATCAGTCTGGCGGTTCCTCCGAAAACTGGGCACCTCACTTCCAGAAGATCCTGCTATACCACTCCTGGGCATATACCCAGAGGATTCCCCACCATGTAATAAGGATACATGCTCTACTATGTTCATAGCAGCCCTATTTATAATTGCCAGATGCTGGAAAGAACCCAGGTATCCCTCAACAGAAGAGTGGATGCAAAAAATGTGGTATATCTACACAATGGAGTACTATTCAGCCATTAGAAACAATGAAGTCATGAAATTCTTAGGCAAATGGATGGAGCTAGAGAACATCATACTAAGTGAGGTAACCCAGACTCAAAAGGTGAATCATGGTATGCACTCAATAATAAGTGGATATTAACCTAGAAAACTGGAATACCCAAAACATAATCCACACATCAAATGAGGTACAGGAAGAAAGGAGGAGTGGCCCCTTGTTCTGGAAAGACTCAGTGAAGCAGTATTCGGCAAAACCAGAATGGGGATGTGGGAAGGGGTGGGTGGGAGGACAGGGGAAGAGAAAGGGGCTTACGGGATTTTCGGGGAGTGGGGGGCTAGAAAAGGGGAAATCATTTGAAATGTAAATAAAAAATTATATCGAATAAAAAAAGAAAGCTTATAATCATCGAAAGAAAATAAAAAAACAAAATGCTTCATAAATCAAAAAAAAAAAAAAGAGTATAGACACACTAAAGCAACAGACAGCAATGTAGCCATGAATAATACTCTTAGGGTTTCATAAACGAATGGTTGATCTGCATATCTCTTCTAAGTCCAACCACATGAATCATTCAACCTTAGAATCATTCTGATTCTAAGGACCAACTTTTATATTATTCAGTATGATTGAATTTAGATGCCTCTCTGTTCAAATTAGCAAATGATAATATAGGGTATACCATTAACCTAAGGGTTAATATTGATTTTAAGTTCTGTTAATAATTATGAATTTTGCTGGGCAGTGGTGGTACATGCCTTTAATCTCAGAACTTGGGAGGCAGAGGCAGGCAGATTTCTGAGTTCAAGGCCAGCCTGGTTTACAGAGTGAGTTCCAGGACAACCAGGGCTACACAGAGAAACCCTGTCTCGAAAAACCAAAAAAAAAAAAAAAATTATGAATCTTCTTAAATGGTCTTCCTGTGTCCTGATGATCATAAATGCTTATGGGTGCCAACATTGACAAAAATCTTCCTTGAGAATTAGTACTAAGGAGCATAATTGGTTCTCTTTTTTTTCTTTTTTTTTAGATTTGTTTATTTATTATATGTAAGTACACTGTAGTTGTCTTCAGATACTCCTTAAGAGGGAGTATCTCATTACGGATGGTTGTGAGCCACCATGTGGTTGCTGGGATTTGAACTCAGGACCTTCAGAAGAGCAGTCAGTGCTCTTAAATACTGAGCCATCTCTCCAGCCCTTTTTTTTTATTCGATATAATTTATTTACATTTCAAATGATTTCCCCTTTTCTAGCCCCCCCCACTCCCCGAAAGTCCCGTAAGCCCCCTTCTCTTTCCCTGTCCTCCCACCCACCCCTTCCCACTTCCCAGTTCTGGTTTTGCCGAATACTGTTTCACTGAGTCTTTCCAGAACCAGGGACCACTCCTGCTTTCTTCTTGTATCTCATTTGATGTGTGGATTATGTTTTGGGTATTCCAGTTTTCTAGGTTAATAACCACTTAGTGAGTGCATACCATGATTCACCTTTTGAGTCTGGGTTACCTCACTTAGTATGATGTTCTCTAGCTCCATCCATTTGCCTAAGAATTTCATGAATTCATTGTTTCTAATGGCTGAATAGTACTCCATTGTGTAGATATACCACATTTTTTGCATCCACTCTTCTGTTGAGGGATACCTGGGTTCTTTCCAGCATCTGGCAATTATAAATAGGGCTGCTATGAACATAGTAGAGCATGTATCCTTATTACATGGTGGGGAATCCTCTGGGTATATGCCCAGGAGTGGTATAGCAGGATCTTCTGGAAGTGAGGTGCCCAGTTTTTGGAGGAACCTCCAGACTGATTTCCAAAGTGGTTGTACCAATTTGCAACCCCACCAGCAGTGGAGGAGTGTTCCTCTTTCTCCACACCCTCTCCAACACCTGCTGTCTCCTGAATTTTTAATCTAAGCCATTCTGACTGGTGTAAGAATGAAATCTCAGGGTTGTTTTGATTTGCATTTCCCTAATGACTAATGAAGTTGAGCATTTTTTAAGATGCTTCTCTGCCATCTGAAGTTCTTTGGGTGAGAATTCTTTGTTTAACTCTGTACCCCATTTTTTAATAGGGTTGTTTGGTTTTCTGGAGTCTAACTTCTTGAGTCATAATTGGTTCTTTAAAAAGTCCATTAGTATTACTGAAGGGTAGTAAGAACCTGAGCTCCACATACTGATTGATGCAGGACAACACTATCTGTGTTTGAAAGTCTTCATCCCCATGCTATCAGTTACTAAGGGACTTCACTGTGTCACACACACACACACACACACACACACACACACACACACACACACACACAGTAGTTTGATTCCAATCTGGACAGAAATCCAAACAGACATGGAATGATGGCAATGATAATTCCACTTGGGTGAGCTTAATCTGGAAATGATTCAAGTCTGTAAAAACATTGAATTAAACAAGTTCTGATTGATTAAAACTATACCACAGGGAGAGACCACAGGATTCAGGTCAGGAGCCCTGACTTTATGACTACTGAGTAATTAAATGGGTAGTAGTACAATGTCATGTGGTTGGACTTAATAATATAATACTTATTGTATTTTAAATAAGAATCATCCTTGAAAGAAAACATGATAATTTGTGCTAAAGGAAGAAAACACTTATGAATTCTGGAAGCACTTTGTAGGATAGAATGGATACTTATATGTCCCTGTTTGTGTGTATGTGTGTGTGTGTGTGTGTGTGTTTGTGTAAGAGAGAGAAAGAGAGACAGACAGACAGAGAGAGAGAGAGAGAGAGAGAGAGAGAGAGAGTTAGGTGTTAGAGTGCTACAGACAAACTTCAATCTTGTGCAACTCTATCTCTTATTTATTATATGATTCAGAAAGTTAAAGTACTTAAGTTTCCCAATATCTTATATAAAGATATCAACACTAAAAATACTTAATACAAGATTCTAGTATGGATTGTAACAGTGCTGAAAATATTGGATAGAGAATATTAAAGTAATGATTTTTACATGGTCCCTGGAGATGAGTTATCAATGTATAAGTGAAACTTTACTACTTCTAAATGTTCTGTAGCAAGTCAGTCTTGGCAAGCTGTGAAATCTCTCAGTGTCTGTTTCTTATGTATAAAATAGAGTGGTAATATTCACTTATGAAGTAATGAGGCAGTGGGACTGGTATACTTTGCAGAAAGTAGTAATTTCTATTATAATCTAAACTTTATGAGTACCATCAGCAAAGCAAAATAAAGATTCCTAATTTGATGTTCACCTTCTGGTAGAATTGTAGAGCTAAGAGTGGGGGGAGAAGGTACTATCTTTAAGTTTCAGGAGAGAGTAAGGCATATGGCAGAGCAGTGGATAGGGCATGCACTGGTTTCTTTTCCCACTGCTGTGAAAAATTAATGAACAAGAAGCCACTTGAACGGGGAAGGATTTATTTTGCCTTACAGTTTGAGGGGATAGATTCCGTCATAGCGGGAGTAGTGTGATGACAGGAGTAGGAAATGACAGGTCATACTGCATCAGTTAGGAAGTGCAGGGATGACAGGAAGTGGTGTAAGCTATTAAATCTCAAAAGCCACCCCCAGTGATGTACTTCCTCCAGTAAGGATTGTTCTAAAGTGCCCCAATCTTCAAAGATGGAAAGATTCAGTCCACACCTGGGACTAAATATTCAAACATTTGACCCTTTGGAGAATACTTCATCTTCAAAGTACAACAGACCATTTAGAGTAAGCTTCATTCATATGGAGATTCCTGGACAAAGCCTTGAAAGACATGCACAGATTATCCATTAAGATACCTAGCTTGAAGCTTCCTTGGCAAAAGACCCAGAGAGAGCACAGTCCTCACTTGGAGAATGCCTGCCATATCTGAGGAACAGAAATAATTCCGTGTGGCTGGAATGGAGTAGAGGTTCTGATGATAAGTAGGAGATGAGAGAGGTTATAAAGGTTTCTGATGTTACAACTTATGGGCAACTATTAAAAACCTTAGTTCCTACTTTGGGTTAAGTAGATTATGTTATAGATTTTAATCAGAGAAGTGCTATGTTTAGGAAAATAAAATTATTGTTTTGTTATTGAAGAACATGCAGAAACAAGTGTAGAAGTAGGAATACTTTGTAATAAACCTATTCGACTGAAAGTTGAAAGTTTAGTTTCATTTATTATGCTCCCTCCCAGATATCTATCTATCTATCTATCTATCTATCTATCTATCTATCTATCTATCTATCTATCTATCTATCATATATATGTATATATATTTATATATTTAGAGTAAGCTTCATTCATATATATATATATGTATATATATATATATATCTGAACTTGGGAAATAAGCTGTGAGCACAGTGAGCACAAAGGGTTACATTGCTTTTGGTGTTATCTCTGAGGTTCAAGGAATTGCAGAGCCAGCAGATGAACCATGTATGGGTTCCTCTAAATATGCCTTGGAAGATTTTCCAGAGAATCACAGGCCAGGACTGTCTGCTTTGAATTTTACATGTAATAAATATAAACTTTTAATATAGTAGGCTAGTTATATTTGGCAATTCTTATAACTTGTAATGTTAGCTCATTTGATCAATGTAGCCTTGCCACTACACAGAAAAAAATGATAGCCCATCTCTCATCAGCATCTTAATCAACATTACATATCCTAAAATGATCACTTGGGTTTGGGTTATAAAAGAAGGTAAGTATGAAGGACAACATTTTGTGGTTTTATTTGAATAATTCTTAGAGCAGTGTTGCCAACTGAAATTGAGAAATGCCTTAAATATCATTTATTATTTATTTATACAGGAATTCATTAATCTAATCTATTGTGTTTGAGAAATCTGCTACACATATAGATGATAATCTTGAAGAAGGAATTAACTATGTGTGTCAAGTTTAAGGTAAAACTCTCAACCAGAAAGTTGTGCTTGAATGTGATTGAATGAGGATGGCCTTCATATAGGCTTGTTTAATAGAATACTTGGTACCCAGTTGGTGTAACTGTTGGAGAAGATTCAGGGTATATAGTCTTGTTGGAGGAGGTATGTCACTAGACATGGTGTACTGGCTGGTTTTGTGTGTCAACTTGACACAGGCTGGAGTTATCACAGAGAAAGGAGTTTCAGTTGGGGAAGTGCCTCCATGAGATCCAACTGTGAGGCATTTTCTCAATTAATGATCAAGGGGGAGGACCTCTTGTGGGTGGTACCATCCCTGGGCTGGTACTCTTGGGTTCTATAAGAGAGCAGGCTGAGCAGGCCAGGGAAGCAAGACAGGAAGAAACATCCCTCCATGGCCTCTGCATCAGCTCCTGCTTCCTGACCTGCTTGAGTTCCAATCCTGACCTCCTTTTGTGATGAACTGCAATGTGGAAGTGTAAGCTCAATAAACCCTTTCCTCCCCAACTTGCTTCTTGGTCATAATGTTTGTGCAGGAATAGAAACCCTGACTAAGACAAATTGGTACCAGTGTAGTGGGGTATTCCTGTGACAACCTGACCATGTTTTCGGGAGGATTGTGGAAGGACTTTGGAACTTTGAGCTAGAAAAGCTGTGGAAAGTTCTGTAGGAGCTTGGAAGACAATGTTACAAACATTGCAGAAAATGGAGGCCTGGCTTGTGAAATTTCAGAGGGAAGATTAAAGACTCTTACAGTGGCCATGTTTTGATTGTGAAGATTCTGTGGTTTTGGTTAGCTGGGGCTGAAGAATCAGCTGTGAGTAACAAGATACCAGAACCACTAAAGCAAACCTTTGTGTTACTGGGACTATTGATGCTGGTTAGCTGGAGCTAGGAAATTAGCAGTGATTAAGAAGAGACTAGCATCACTGAGATGAAATCTTCTTGGAAGTGTTTTCTGAGAGCACAGAGAGTGTGTTCCAGAGATAGCCACAGTTGTATTTTGTGCTGTGGCTGGACTTGGTACTGTGCAAGAGTCACCCAGATGGTACTGGTTTTGAAGGCATGAAGGGGTCATGAAGAGCAGCTGAGACTCTTGGCACAGTGAGAGGCCACGGAAGGCCATTGGTGAAGGTACAGCCTCAGGTGCAATTGATGGCCCAGGACTTGAAGGGGTCATGCATAGGAGCAGAGGCTTGTCACCCTGAAGAGAGCCTATGAGAGGTTATTGGTGAAGCCTAATTACAGTGGAAGATAGCAGCAATTTGGAGATGCCAGTACCATGCCATGACCATCAAGAACAGCAGCAGCAGTGGAATACAGGCAGCTGGAGCCTAGAAGACAATCTGTGTACTACAAAGGGCAGAGCTGAAGAAGTGACCCAAGCCCTTGGAGGAGCCCAGAAGATCATGAGTTGGATCCCAAACATTGAACCATTGGAGTTTGAGTTTTGCTTTTGGTTGTGACTGTGCCCTGATATGTTTTCCTCTTGAAGGAAGAAAGTATTTTAGTGGAGCCCACAATTAAAAGACTGAATTTTTAACAGACTTTGAATTTTAAAGATATTGGACATTTTAAGGTGATTGAACTTTTAATATGTAAAGACTGTGGGACTTCTAAAGTAATTTAGATCTTGGGGATGAATAAGAAAGTAAGGGTGGAGGCTTAATAGTGATGTGTTTGTGTGTCAAGTTGACAAGGGGTCAATTGTACTGGCTGGTTTTGTGTGTCAACTTGACACAGGCTGGAGTTATCACAGAGAAAGGAGTTTCAATTGAGGAAGTGCCTCCATGAGATCCAACTGTGAGGCATTTTCTCAATTAGTGATCAAGGGGGAGGACCCCTTGTACGTGGTACCATCCCTGGGCTGGTAATCTTGGGTTCTATAAGAGAGCAGGCTGAGCAGGCCAGGGAAGCAAGCCAGTAAGGAACATCCCTCCATGGCCTCTGCATCAGCTCCTGCTTCCTGGCCTGCTTGAGTTCCAGTCCTGACTTCTTTTAGTGATGAACTGCAATGTGGAAGTGTAAGCTCAATAAACCATTTCCTTCCCAACTTGCTTCTTGGTCATGATGTTTGTGCAGGAATAGAAACCCTGAGTAAGACAAATGGTCTTTGGGGTTTTATTACCATCTCCATTTTGTATCTCTGTGTCTCATTGTTGTCTCAACATATAAACTTACAACTACTACACCTGCCTGCCTGATGCCATGTTCCTTTCCATGATGGTCATAGCTCTCTGATACTGTAAGCCCTCAATTAGCATTTTCTTCTATAAATTGCCTTGGTCATGGCATTTTGTCATGGTAATAGACAAGTAACTACGACAGGAGTCATGGATGTAAAGTCTGACTTTTAAAATCTGTATTAGATTTGATCTCTCAAAGAATTTGTATAAATAGAAAATTGAAATAAGAATTGTACTTTAGGTGACTTCACATTAATAAGTCAAGAACATAAGAGATTTAAGAAAGGGCACTGAGAAGAAATAATCCCTGAAGTCAAGTGTCAAAGGTCATGTACAGACTTGATATTCAAGAAGGCTTATAAAGAAAGGTGAAAGATGAATGAATGTATTTGAACTACAGGAGGAAAGAAAGTTTTTATTGAAATGTTTGAGTTGCAGGTGCTGTCAACTTCTGTGGTTTCTCAATGGAGAAATAGAAGTGAAAACAGATTAGGATGTCTACAGCTGAGACCAGAAAAAAAGCAAGTGGTAGATACTCTTCTGTGTCTACTTTGCTTTGGAGGTCATTTCAACCTGTAGGCCTCTTCCATTGTTCCAGCATGGCGGTTTTAGATGGAAGAAGACAGCCCATGGTTCTTCAGCTTTATTGTGGAAGAGTTGAGTGAGAAAGGGGAGGTAGAGTGGTAGAAGACGACCCTAGCCATGTGGAAAGAGGGGGAAGGGAAGGGGGAGGGAAGAACCCAAGAGGTCAAGAGAAGGGGAAAGAGAAGAGAGAGTAAGAGAGAGGGGACGAGCCAAGAAGCTCCTTTTATAGTGGACCGGGCTACTTGGCTATTGCCAGGTAACTGTGAGGGTGGAGTCCAGCCACAACACTAGGGGCCCTACATGACTGATGGCCACAGAATTATGGAGTAGAGAGCATGGTGTCAGGTGCCTAGTGTCTGAGAGCATGGGCAAACAGTCTTCTGTCCCTCGTGGATTAAATCCACTGGGTTGCCAGGGTTTAAATCTAGCTCAACCAGAACACAGACTGCCTTTCAAGGTCTGACATCAACCTATCCCCCATCCTGTGAGAAGCTCTTCTCTGGATTTTACTGTGGTGTCATATTGCAGTGTGTAATAATGTAATGTTTAAAACTCTTACAGTGATAGGTAGTTGTTTACAGGTTTTGTATATTCCAAGCAAAACTCGGAAGAAATTATATAATTTTCTTTGTGGATATGTCATTTTTTAAAAAATTTCTCAGGCATATCAGCGGTTCCTCATTTATAAGGATAGAAAGGAACAGAGTTCCTTAGTTACACATAAAAATTTGATAAGGATTTTCAGAGGCAATTCTCGAAAGAAAAAGAAAAAACTAAATTCCTATTATCTTATAGTTTGCTTCCTTCATAAAAATTTCCATTTTCAAAATTTACTTGTATTTGTTAATTGTTGGCATAATACTTTCATGCCAAGCAACCTTGCTAAACATTTTTATTAATAATTATAATATACTCATCAAACCTCTAAGTTTTCAATCATATAATTTGATAAAATATAGAGATTATTGCTAGAGTAACTCCAATAATTTTTAAAGACAAGAACTCTTAGAAAAATGAAAAAACAAAAAGAATTATCCTCAACTTTGAAATGGTTCAGATTGACTACAAAAGTGTTATATTTATACTGCTCCTGTTACTTAATATTGTGAGATCCTAAATCAGTATATTAAGACAAAAATAATGAATACCACATAGCAAAGTATGTTTAAAAATCCTGGATCTAATGCATGTTTTTTCTTAATATGATGATTTATATTAATTACTTTCCTCAGGTTAAAACATCTTTGAAATTCCTTCATAAATGATTTTTCCTAAATTGTTTGATTCTTTTTTCTATACTTAACTCAGTGTTTTCATCTATATTTATGAATAAATTGGCCTATAATTTTCTAATATTCTCTGGCTCGGTTGATAGGATTGTGATAGCCCATAACATACTTTCAGAGTATCTTGGTTTTTTTTTTATTTTTTTCAATTTCTCTAGGATACTTATGTATCCTAAACCTTTGCTATTTCCTAAATTATTGAAAGAACTCATCTTTGAAACGTCCTGCTCACTGTGTGTCTGCATTTGAGATTTAACCACTGCTTCAGTTCATGTAAACATAGTATGGTGTGTGCCTGTGTGTGCACACCAGAGTGTGCATATGGACATGTGTGGTTGTGTGCCTGTGCACGGGTGTGTGCATGCCAGTGGAGGTAGAAACCAACTTGGAGTCTTGTTCCCTTTGCTTTTTGGGAAAAGGTCTTTCACTGCCTTGGAATTTGTTAAGCTGGCTGGGTCAGCTCACCTACAAGTCCCTCTGATTCTCCCTTTCTACCTTTTTAGTAGTAGTGTTACCTGCATGTGCCACTATATCCAGGTTTTATTTTTTTAATGTGAAATATTTGGGATTGAATTATTATCCTTGTGTTTGGGAGGAAAGCTCCTTATAATTTGAGCTATGGCTTTCTCTCTCCTAAAGATATTATTTTACATTCAGTTTTGAATATAGTTTTGATTGACTGATGGCTAATCATACTTTTGTGCAGTGTGTCTTTTTTTTTTGTCCTTCTTTTAATATTTGTCCTAAAATATATCAAGATATAGATTTACTACTTGTTCTGTTTTGTATTTGTGTTACTTGTTTATGCAGTTTTTTATTAAAGGAATTCCTTCTATAAACCTGCCAATACTTCCTTGGTCAGGGCTGATGCTTTGAGAAATAGCAAGTGTTGGCCTTCATGTCCCTGCCTTGAGCTCCTGCCTTGAATTTCCTCCATACACACTGTGACTTGGAGTTGTAAGTCAAAGAAACCGTTTCCTCCAAATTTGCTTTGGGTCAAGGTATTTTTTCAGAGCATCAGAAATCAAACAAGAATAGTTTGATTTGGCCCTCATAGAATACCCTATTGGCCCTCATAGAATCAGCCACTAGAAGCTTATGTTGCCTGTCACCTGAAAGAATCCACAATTCACAGACAAGTCCATAAGGTTTCTCTAAAGAAGAGGAATCAATCTTGAGGTCAGAGAAGGTAATTACAAGCAAAGACAGGAGAAAGAAGCAAAGGTGGGTTTTGTTTTTGCCTCAAACCTGGATTGACCCACTGAGAACAGTGGCCAAATGCTTTGGAAGTTAGTAATATTCATGACATCAGGGAGTGGATACTTGATGGAAAGACAGTTTTCCTATTTGGAATTAAGCTACTGGGAAGAAATTATAATAAACATGTTCTCCATCTTCAAACTTAGGGCGAGGGGGCTCTCTTTATCACAGAGGGACAAGAGTGGTCATGCTACATAGATATCAGTTCATCACATAGGGATAAGGGTGATCATGCTACATAGATATCAGGTCACCCACAAGGGACTTTTGGAGGCATCAATGCTATTTCACAGAGAAGACAAAGTTTATGTTCTTTGATTTTCTTAGTATGTTTCCTTGGTATATTTTAGACTCACATATAATCAAACCAAATGCTCTTTCCCCACCCACACTATAAGAAGTGCTCTCATCTAAACAGTGACAGGTAGTATTAAGTATAACATTCTGTAAGGGTTGCCATGGTAAGAGTTGCCTGCTCCCTGCCCCCCATCTTTCCATAAATAACAAAGTGGGAGACCGCAGAAAGCATGTGTAAAGAAATGTCTGGGCTGGGGTAATTACTCAGTGTTTTGCCATGCATAAGAGTCACTGGGATTTTAATATATTTTATATTAAAATATAAATCTCTCTCTCTCTCCCTCTTTCTCTCTCTCTCCCACCCCCCATGTCTAAAGGGAGAAATAAATACATACAAAGACACAGAACATAAGGACATACACACATAGCCTGTTTGTAACATTACATAATTACACAATTCCAAATACTAGCAGATAAAATTGACTTAAGGAAGAGGAAGCATGGTGTGTGTGTGTGTGTGTGTGTGTGTGTGTGTGTGTTTAGGTGTAGGTGTAGGTGTGTGTGTGTGAGCATGTGTGGGGGGTGTGTGTGGTGAGTATATCTGTGTTCATACACACTTGAATTTGATCCACAGTTCATTCTTGCTTGTAACTGCCAACTCTTCTTTAATTACAGGAGACCTAGAAATCACGGATCATTCCAGCAGTATAGATTTATATTTCCTATTTAGGAAGAAAACACCAACATTACTCCTACACATAATGAAAACTTCTAATGCGTTTTCTCAGAAGTTTTCATCAGTTCTCTATTTTGAAGTGAGCTACTGTATGTTACAGAAACATTTTTTTCCTCCTCTGAACAGAATAAACTTCTTTCAGTTTAGCCAGTGTCTACTGAGTGCCTACCCTATTTGGGGGAACATTCTGTGGAACTAGAGATAAATGAGACATGGTCCTTATTCTCTAGGAGATTTTATGCTTTGGGAGCCTTTGGAAAATGCACGTATTAGCTTTAGAAGGTTGTCTTTGCAGGCCTGTGAGAAGCTTTCCTGGGGGTGGTTGCTTCAGTGATCTGGCTGGCAGCTATTCCGCTGAGCCGATTGATCTGTGAAGCTTAGACAGACAGAACTGGCAGTAACTGGCTCCCTTGTCCACAGGATTAAGGCATGGGGGAAGGAGCACTCTTCGGCTTCTTTCTTGGTCATTGCAAGGGTGGGAGCAGCAACAACAGGGCTGAGGTCAGAGCAATGAGAAGAGAGAGACGCCCATGGCCACAGTTACTGTCTTGCGGGGCCGTTTCTGTTGCCTTTGAAGCAAGAGCAGCCCTGGGGTTTTCTATCAGTTCTGTCTTTGCCAACTGGACCCTCTGGACTTAAAGGGCAGTTTTTAGCTGAGCATGACACAGCATGTGAGTGTCCATACTGACACATACCCTGACACAATATCCATTTGCTGAATAAAAGGTGACATGTCAGGCCAAGTTCAAGGAAGCATTGTTTTGAAATGTGGCACATGCGATTACTCTACAGCGATTTTTAAAAAACATATTTGATTCTTAAAATTTGGCTACTATATTAAATCTTTAATAAAAATTAAAATAAAAAATACCATGATCAGCAATTTAAGTAAAAGTTTGGTTGATGAAAGGAAAATATTAAGAATAAAAGGCTTAAGATATATTTGTCAAAGAAAATGCTATCTCAGAAACACCGACTCTCAGAGATTTAAGGTTTTCAGTGCATCTCACATTCCTTTGGCCTCTGGGATCTTAGTTGTCAACTTAAGAAATAAGAAAAGGCTGAATAGTACTCCATTGTGTAGATATACCACATTTTTTGCATCCACTCTTCTGTTGAGGGATACCTGGGTTCTTTCCAACATCTGACAATTATAAATAGGGCTGCTATGAACATAGTAGAGCATGTATCCTTATTACATGGTGGGGAATCCTCTGGGTATATGCCCAGGAGTGGTATGGCAGGATCTTCTGGAAGTGAGGTGCCCAGTTTTCGGAGGAACCGCCAGACTGATTTCCAGAGTGGTTAGACCAATTTGCAACTCCACCAGCAGTGGAGGAGTGTTCCTCTTTCTCCACACCCTCTCCAACACCTGCTGTCTCCTGAATTTTTAATCTTAGCCATTCTGACTGGTATAAGATGAAATCCAGGGGTTGTTTTGATTTGCATTTCCCTAATGACTAATGAAGTTGAGCATTTTTTAAGATGCTTCTCTGCCATCCGAAGTTCTTCAGGTGAGAATTCTTTGTTTAACTCTGTACCCCATTTTTTAATAGGGTTGTTCGGTTTTCTGGAGTCTAACTTCTTGAGTTCTTTATATATATTGGAAATTAGCCCTCTATCTGATGTAGGATTGGTGAAGATCTTTTCCCAATTTGTTGGTTGCCGATTTGTCCTCTTGATGGTGTCCTTTGCCTTACAGAAACTTTGTAATTTTATGAGGTCCCATTTGTCAATTCTTGCTCTTAGAGCATACGCTATTGGTGTTCTGTTCAGAAACTTTCTCCCTGTACCGATGTCCTCAAGGGTCTTCCCCAGTTTCTTTTCTATTAGCTTCAGAGTGTCTGACTTTATGTGGAGGTCCTTGATCCATTTGGATTTGAGCTTAGTACAAGGAGACAAGGATGGATCAATTCACATTCTTTTGCATGCTGACCTCCAGTTGAACCAGCACCATTTGTTGAAAAGGCTATCTTTATTCCATTGGATGTTTTCAGCCTCTTTGTCGAGGATCAAGTGGCCATAGGTGTGTGAGTTCATTTCTGGATCTTCAATCCTGTTCCATTGATCCTCCTGCCTGTCACTGTACCAATACCATGCAGTTTTTAACACTATTGCTCTGTAGTATTGCTTGAGGTCAGGGATACTGATTTCCCCAGACTTTCTTTTGTTGCTGAGAATAGTATTAGCTATCCTGGGTTTTTTGTTGTTCCAGATCAATTTGATAATTGCTCTTTCTAACTCTGTGAAGAATTGAGTTGGGATTTTGATGGGTATTGCATTTAATCTGTATATTGCTTTTGGCAAAATGGCCTTTTTAACTATTTTGATTCTACCGATCCATGAGCATGGGAGGTTTTCCCATTTTTTGAGGTCTTCTTCCATTTCCTTCTTCAGAGTCTTGAAGTTCTTGTCATACAGATCTTTCACATGTTTGGTAAGAGTCACCCCAAGATACTTTATACTGTTTATGGCTATTGTGAAGGGGGTCATTTCCATAATTTCTTTCTCAGCCTGCTTATCCTTTGAGTATAGGAAGGCCACTGATTTGCTTGAGTTGATTTTATAACCTGCCACTTTGCTGAAGTTGTTTATCAGCTGTAGGAGCTCTCTAGTGGAGTTTTTTGGGTCACTTAGGTAGACTATCATGTCGTCTGCAAATAATGATAGTTTGACTTCTTCCTTTCCAATTTGTATCCCTTTGCCCTCCTTATGTTATGTTGTCGAATTGCCTGAGCTAGTACCTCAAGTACAATATTGAAAAGATAAGGAGAAAGGGGGCAGTCTTGTCTGGTCCCTGATTTCAGTGGGATTGCTTCAAGTTTCTCTCCATTTAGTTTGATGCTGGCTACCGGTTTGCTGTATATTGCTTTTACTATGTTTAGGTATGGGCCTTGAATTCAGCCATTAGAAACAATGAATTCATGAAATTCTTAGGCAAATGGATGGAGCTAGAGAACAT
This sequence comes from Apodemus sylvaticus, assembly GCF_947179515.1. Lineage (NCBI taxonomy): Eukaryota > Metazoa > Chordata > Mammalia > Rodentia > Muridae > Apodemus > Apodemus sylvaticus. Next base: position 64,507,895 of record NC_067482.1, on the reverse strand, counting down.
CATACTAAGTGAGGTAACCCAGACTCAAAAGGTGAATCATGGTATGCACTCACTAATAAGTGGATATTAACCTAGAAAACTGGAATACCCAAAACATAATCCACACATCAAATGAGGTACAAGAAGAAAGGAGGAATGGCAAAACCAGAATGGGGAAGTGGGAAGGGGTGGGTGGGAGGACAGGGGAAGAGAAGGGGGCATATGGGACTTTCCGGGAGTGGGGGGCTAGAAAAGAGGAAATCATTTGAAATGTAAATAACTCATATCGAATTACAAAATTAAAAAAAAAAGAAATAAGAAAAGGAGGAACCTCAACTTAGGAAATACCTTGCTCCCCTCAGGTTTGCCTGTGGTAACCTCTGTGAGTTAGTTCTTTTGGCTGCTAAATGATATATGTAGGCCCAATCCACTTAAGGCAGCACCTTCGCTAGGCAGGTGGTCCTGGGGGATGTACGAAAGGCAGATGAATATAAGCCTGGGAACAAGCCAGCCAACAGCTTGCCTCTGCGCCTCCATTCCTGCACAAGTTTTGACTGTGAGCTACTGCCCTGACTTCCCTCACTGGTGAACAGTGACAAGGATTTGTAAGCTAAATAAGCCCCTCACTTCCCATGTTGCTTTGGTTATGCTGTTTATCACAGCACCAAAAAAGCAAACTAGACCTGCATCATCTCTGTTCCTTGTGAGCACTGAAGCCCAGATATGTTTAAGTAACAGCCCTGTTATCCACTGAGCTCTGGCTTCTGCCATTACAATATCTGAACACAGTGAGAAGGCACAATGGCAGGCAGCTTGGAAGATGGTAAAGAATTTCTAAGAGACCAGCGGAGCAGAAGAAGCAATGGAGTTTCTGTGAATTCTTTGTGTGAGCCATAAATGTGATGCTTTAGAGATGCCAGGACCATCTTTTCTTTGAAGAGATCATAAGCAGTTGAGACTCAGTTACATTGGATCTCACAGGTACTTCCTGTAGTGCAGGAAGGCTGTTTCTGTGCTATTGAGGTAACCTGCCTAAATTTATCTTTGTTTTACACCATGCAAATCTTTCTCAGGAGATAGACACCTGCCAATGCTATTTACAGTCTTCCATTGTTCCTTTAAAAAGGCAAGACCTGTGCTACAAGCAACCTTGTCAGCAATTGAAAGGATACAGTAATCCTCCCTCTAGGGAAAATGGTGCTGTCCCTTCCTATATTAGCATACTTTCAACCTCGATAGGTTGAAATTGGGCCAATTTTAAATTGGCACATAAATTAAGAATTATTTTAAAACACAACATGTTTATAGCTAGACTGTAAAGCAATCATATTTGATCTAGTTAGATTAAGTAAAAATCTATTAAATTTTGTAGTAAAACCTGGTATACTTAACTCCTAGTAACCATGTAGGATTTAGAGAAAAATTGTTAAGCAAATCCTGTCCACTGGCTGGGTATATATACATACACACATATATACACACACCGAGACACACACACACACACACACACACACACACACACACACACACACAGAGAGAGAGAGAGAGAGAGAGAGAGAGAGAGAGAGAGAGCGCTGACCTTCGACATTTAGTAAGACAAGGCAGACAGGTAAAGTCACATAAAGGATGGAATTGTTCTTTATTTTTGACTCAACACAAGGCAAGAGTTTCTGAAGCCCTTTTAAGTTTATAGGATCCAAGTTTTAGATTCTCTTGCATATGTTTTTATTCACAGACAGTACCTCTCTTTAACCCATTGAGACATTACTACTGCAATGTAGAAATATCTCATTGCAAATCAGACTCTGTATTTTAGCAATTATTTTTTGTTTGTTTTTCATTTTTGTTTTGAGACAGGGTTTCTCTGTGTAGTCCTGGGTGTCCTGGAACTTGTTCTGTAGACCAGGATGGCCTTGAACTCATAGGTCCACCTACCTCTGCATCCTGAATGCTGGGGATTAAAGAAATGCACACACCATCATCACCTTGTCAAAATTTAGCAATTCTGTGAAAGCAGAAAAATAATATGTCCCTTCAAGGAGCATGAAAGATGTCATCTACTATAAGTGAAGCAAACCCATTAATAAGAGGGGGTAATCAATCATAACTCTGGCACAAGACATTCTTGTCTTAAGTTCTTTTCACTATGCCTTTTGCTTGGGGGGTAGTTTTTTCTAAGATATAGAAATTTCACAGGCAACAGTGGAAACCACTCAGAAGATACTTTGTCAGCCCACCTCCACTCTTCCCCTTTAGTCTCTTTTCTTAAAGAATAGTTTGTTAAGCATTCTACAAAGGAACTGAAGAACATCATCCTAAGTGAGGTAACCCAGTCTCAAAAGAACACTCATGGTATGCACTCATTGATGTGTGTTATGGATATTAGACTAGAAGCTTGGAATACCCAAGACACAATGCACAGATCAAATGGTGTCCAAGAAGAAGAAAGGAGTGACCCCAGTCTTAGAAAAGCTCAGTGCAGCAGTGTCTGAAATACCAGAACAGGGAAGTGGGAAGGGGTGGATGGGGGAACAGAGGAAGGGAAGAGGGCTTATGGGACCTTCAGGGAAGGGGGTCCAGGAAAGGGAAAAATCACTTGAAATGTAAATAAAGAATATATCGGATAAAAAAAAAGGAACAGATTAACTAGGATGTGCCTCAGTCCTTCCTTAAGATTTCTGATCCAGGTTAACCTTTCTGGCTGACGAGGAATTCACTAAAGTGTACATGAGTGATAGTAACTTACAAAACATACATGTTCTGAGATCGAGATCAGTAGGTGATCTCCATCACAACTGCCAAAAGAAAAGTCTCCATGTAGCTAAGGGTTTTTAAAGGTTCTTGAGTTTGTGTTTGTTTGTTTGTTTGTTTATATTTATTCAATATATTTTTTATTTACATTTCAAATGATTTCCCCTTTTCTGGCTCCCCACTGCCTGAAAGTCCCATAAGCCCCCTTCTCTCACCCCTATTCCCCCAAGCAATGTTAGACTCGGGCTATGTCTGTGTACCTGAAGCTGTCAAATCTGTCTGGCATCTGGGAGCCAAGATGGAGGTGATATATTCTTTATTTACATTTCTAATAATTTCCCCCTCCCTGAAAGTCCTATAAGTCCTCTTCCCTCCCCCTGTTCCCCATTCACCCCCTTCCCATTTCCCTGTCCTGGTATTCCCCTACACTGCTGCACTGAGTCTTTCCAGGACCAGTTGCCTCTCCTTCCTTCTTCTTGGGCATCATTTGATATCTGAATTGTTTCTTGAGTATTCCAAACTTCTGGGCTAATGTCTGCTTATCAGTGAGTGCATACTATGTGTGTTCTTTTGTGATTGGATTGCCTCACTCAGGATGACATTCTCCAGTTTCACCTACTTGCCTAAGAATTTTGTGAATTTATTGTTTTTAATAGCTGAGTAGTATTCCATAGTGTAGTTCATGATTTTGATTGAGAAGATGTTGATAAAATATCAAGAAAGGGATCTTATTTACTTTCCTTGATTTGTCTTTTCTGGTTTGTGCAGACATCTGTGTCAAAATCCCTAGCTAAGCAGAGGCACAGTTGGGTTGATTATTTTTACTGCAGTAAAGCAAAGAGCCTTGTAGTTTGAGGCAACGTAAAACTTACTGAAAGTGTCTTATAGGATCAAACCTGTGAACAAATTAGAGATAAAAATGGATCTGGAGACAGTATGAATCTGTGTGTATACTTGTTGAGCATATTGGTAGGATGGCATGCAGGGAGAAAACAACAAATGACAATTACAATAATTAGAAACAATTAACATCAATCAAAGACTTACTGTGTTCTAGGCACAGCATCAATAAATGTGTAGGAACATTATTGTGTTTATATCAGAGGTCTGCTTATCTGAGGGGAGAACTTAGGCAAGTTTTCAATTTTGTTGATATATATCATATATCCTTGTCTATTCTTCTTGACAAAGACCCAAACAACAAATGAATTATACAAAGATAGGTGTTGCTGGTGGTGGTGATAAATCATTTGCTGAGAAATTAACATTGTGTACATATGTTAAAAACTGGTACTATTTTGTTTTAGAAAACTGGGTATTTTCCTTAACTTAAACAAAAAGTGTTGGGAGGGGTTACATTTTTTCTTGTGCTTTATTACTGTTTGACATTTATATATACAATATTTTGATCATACCTGCTTCTTCTCCTTACCATCATCCTCCCAACTTCATGTCCATCTTCTTTCTATCTCACCAAGTACCATCAGAGCTGCCTATGTACCCAGGGTTTTGGGGGCCAGTAGCCATTTCCCATAGAAAGATGACCACACCTCCCATAGTAGCTACCAACTGTCAATCACTAGGCATCTAGAAGAGGGGTCTTAAGATCCCTCTCTGCCCTAGTTGGAATTTTCTACTGTCTTAATCTTATGAAAAGCTTTTGTAGATAACCACAGCTGCCATGAGATCTTGGGTACAACAGCCACGTCATATCCAGAAGATGGGATTTCACAGAAATTCCCTCTGTCCTTCAGCACTCACCTTCTTTCCACCCACCTCTTTCTCAGGGTTCACTAAGCCTTGCCAATATCTATGACTGAGTCTCTGTATTGATTACCTTCACTATCTTCTATAATAAGCAATTCTTTCTGACCAAAGTTAAGAGGAGCACAACTCTGTGGGTATAAATGTAAATTCTTAGAAAAAGAATAAAATAAGGTTTTCTTCATGGGTCTCTGACTTTTACAGCCATGTTTTTTTTGTTTGTTTGTTTTTGTTTTTGTTTTTGTTTTTGGAGCATGTTTATACTAGTAAGAATGAATTTCTTCCTGTGGATACTCAAATCTAGAGTGGTTGGTTATAAACAGTCTTGTCATTCTACCAGTGAACAAATTTTGCTTGGTAGGTTGGTATTGTACCATGTAGCATCCAGTATTTATTAAAACCATTGGTGTTCTTTCTCGCCCAGCAGCCGATTCTGGCAGGAGGAACGTTTATTTCTGGTCAGCTGAGGACTTAGTTATCTAGATTCTGCAACTAAAGGGAGTAGTATTTTCAGAGACATGGTTGTAATTATATAGTTATAAAGGGAACCAAGAGCAGTAGCAATGGATTATGTTGCTTTGGTCTTTCTAGAACCTCCAGGATTAATACATCCTAAGAAGTAATCTGTACCTGACAGTGAGACTGTGTGTGTGTGTGTGTGTTTCTTACTATATTTTTTTTTTACTAGTTTTCAATATTATAAGATCCATGTAGCTTCTCTATGAACCTTTCATTTTAGTCAACTTGCCTCTGCCTCTTCTTTCCACATCTCCCCTCTCCTCCCCACCTGAACCCATCTAATTTCAGGAACCCTCTCTCTATTTTCATCTACCATTCTGTTTTCGTCCATACTTCTCCTACACTTTCCTGTCTTCTTTTGGCTTCCACATGCCTTGAAGCTACACACAGAAAGCAACAGAGCCGAATTTATGACCTACATGTGAGGGAGAACATGAAGGTTATCTTTGTGTGCCTGGGTGACCGCACTCATATTTTCTAAGTCCATCCATTTACTTACAGATTTCACTTTTTTACAGCTGTTTTATCCTCTATACTACATTTTCATTTTCTAAATAAGCTTACATTTTGTTAAAAAAATGTATCCTCAAAGAATGGGTAGTAGAGCGAGAGCACACAGGATTTATCTAGTTGATCTCTGTGCCAGCATGGAGAGACAGGTTGGCAAAGAGTTGGAGACACCTAATAGCAAGATGCTGCAAATTGGCAGGGCTGCTGGTGTCTTATAGAGAGTTAACTATGTAAACAAAGAAGGGCTTTAAAAATAAACTTTCAACTGATAGTGATTGCCAGGACAAAGGGACCATATAAGATGCTACATGAGATAGAATATTTTCCCTGTTAAGGGGTGTGGCCCAAGAGCCTGGCAGAGTATATGGGGCAGGGTTAAATGCATGAGACAAAGGTACAGATGGCACATCTTCCTTTATGTTCTTTATGGAGATGGGTGTTAGTTATAGGTGAGGTGTGTGCTTGAAACTGTATCCGAAGTCTTCTGAATAGCCACAAAAACATGTAAGGAAAGGCAAACCAGTGACTTCTGTTAATTGAAGTGAACTGTGTCTTCAATGCAAGACAGCCACCTTTGAGAGTGAAAACTTGACAAGTCGTTGGGTGGCAGAGCTCACAGATTGCTAGTCAAATGAGAAAGGTGAAAAGAATGATAGAAGAATGTAAACAATTGGTGAATATTCTTTGAGCTCATTGCTTGTGTGCTGTACATCATGGTAAGCCACAGCCTCAGGCGCAAATGACTGCTACTCTGTGAAATGCTCACTCTGAGAGGCTGGGGGTTGGGGGGAGTAGCGACTGGAGCTAAATATGGGAATAGCAGATTCACACCTCCCTTGTCACAGAGGCAAGCTAGCAATTATTGAAAGTGGAAATTCACACACTGTTGAACTGTTATTTCTTCTCTTGCTTTCTTTCTCTTTCTGGCTGTAGATATGAGCTTACAGTTTAATTCATGCAAATGTTGTAAGGCTATTGTATATGTTACTTGCATTGTATACTCTTTGAAATAATCTTTGCACAAGGTATGTAGATAGTCACTGCTATTTTCCTTTATATATATATATACATATATATATGTATATATATATATATATATACATACACCTACCTACCTAGAGACACCAAGTGTGACTAGATAGAGGAGGGATATGCTTAAAGTCATTTGGAAATAAGTGTGGTCTTAAACATGGGGCCAGGAAGGACAGAAGTGACCCTAATTCCCATCCAGGGCCTTTCTCATCTTCAGGACATTCTCTTTTATTCAATAGTATAATGTTTAATTATTTAAAAAAGTAATAGGTACAACTTTATTTTTTGATAAGGTCTAACTGAATATGATAAAATTGGTAGGACAAAATAAAGAGAAAGAATATTGGAATGATCAAATGTATTGCAACCCTTTGCTAAACAAAGCAGACTCAGCAGAAAATGGACCATTCCGTGCAAACTGTGAATGTCAAGGAACTTTATGGCAACTCTGAACAATAGTGATGTATGTTGAAATGATAGTTCAGGACAGATAGAAAGTCAGGGTGGTAAGCTCCAGAGGAGACAAAGTGTACCAAAGGGCATGTTGTTAGCAGATTGTTAGGAAAAAGTGAGTATTAGAAAACTGGCCTAGGGGCATTTGAGTGAATTAGTAAGATGATCCTAGATTTCCATATTCCTTTGAATTTCTCTTTTAAAAAATCATGCACCTTTCCCAACAGGGGGCAAGACTTTCTTCTTGTTTAGAGACAACAGGATGATCTTGCCTAAGAAGGTGGTATCCCATATGTTCTCTCAACCCTTCAGATCCTTCAGATTAACTTCCAGGATTCAGTCTTTGAATTGTCTAAACAGAGAACTACTATATTAACTCTGAGAAAAATTAGCTATCACCTCCCACCCCATACTCCCCCAAAACAAAGAAACTAAAGAACTTGACTAGTATGCCTTGCTATGTACTGGAAAAATATTTGTGGAAACAAGATATAGGGGTAGGGAAATAGAAACTTGTGGACCGTTTGGATGAATTTCTGATATTGAGTAATTTATTTCATGATATTAACTTCGTATTGTGGAAATATTACCTGGAAATTTTTTCTTGGACTGGTACCTTAAAATTTGAATACAAAGGTGAATAGTGGAGATGAAAAGTATCTACTGCACCATGCTGTTCTTTGCTATCTTGAATACTCAGTAGTTATGTTTATATGCAAAAGACCTACACAAGACTGGCCTCATAGCATTCTGTTATGGAGAAAATGGATCATTAGACACCCCTCTTTTAATATATATAATCAGTCAGATTTTACTGGGAGTAAACTTTTCTTGATTTTTTTCAGATATGTAGCCATTATTAAGTTGCCTGTCTTCCTATAATTAATTAACACTAATTAGTTTCATTAACACACTATCTTTGGCCTGTTATATGTGCCCTGTCTAGGGTCAAAAGATGTTGGATTCTCTATATAGGACAATGTTACAGAACACTTCTTTGGAAGAACATCGAGAAAAGGATAAGGCTTGAGCAGGTGGGAATATTGAAATGATTTTGCTGTAGAAGATGAACACGATGGTGTTCTCAATGTGAACCTGTTAAGATCTAAAATATCCTGCAAAATGGGCTTTCAGGCATGCCTGTGAGATTATTGTGACTGCATTAATTGAGGTGGGAAGACCTGCTCATTGTTGGTAGCACCATTCACTGGGCTCAATCCTAGTCTGTTTAAAATAGGAGAAAGTCGGCTGAGCACAGGAATTGATCTCCTTCTGTTTCTTGGCTGTGGGAAGAATGTGAACAGCTGCCTTATGCTTCTACCACTATGACTTCTCACCACAACAGACTGTCCCCAGGAACTGTGAGCCAAAATAAATCCTTTCTCCCTGAGGTTTTCTTTTTCTGGGTATTGTATCACTGAGCTAATAGGAGAGTGAAGAGCTAGCTGTTTAGTTTACTATGTTTCCTAGAGGATCCCAAAAGACATGCCACTTACTAAGATACTAAGATGTGTTCACAGGAGGAGCATTTTGGAATAGTCTCAACACTGATATGTTTGATAATGGGAAAACTGCCATGAGACTGAACTCTCCTACTTTTAGATGATGGGTTTGGTCAGTGACTGAAGCAATATGGCAGAATCTAAACTTTAGTGACAAAATGAAAGTTATTGTAATTGTCACCAAGGCTAGAGATCTATTTAATCAGTGTGTCATGTTCAATAAAAGTACACAGGGATAATTGAAATTATGGCATTCTTTGGTGGAGGAGGTGAGAATAGGAATACAGTCAACTTGACATTTTTCAAGTCATAGTATTGAAAAAAAATAACTGAAACTGTTGGACTAGGGCTGAAATCAGCAATCATGATAGGTAATTAGGCTCTCTTGCCAATTTCTAGATATGTAGCGTTCATATAATAATTAGATTCTAATAGAAGATAGTTCTTAAAGATCTGTGCAGAAGTTTTTTCCTAGTCAATATTTCTCTAATCCATCCCTAAAATACTCTGCGTTTGTTTTCTGGGTGACTGTGCATTGGGGAATGGAGATGACTTAAAGTACTGCTATTGGGTCTCTGGAATTGGTAGCTCACACCTTCAATCTCAACACTTGGGAGGGAAACAAAGGCAGGCAGATCTTTGTGAGGTTGAGGCTAGGCTGTTCTACATAGAGAGTTCTAGGCTATGTAGAGACTGTCTCAAAAAAAAAAAGACAAAACAAAACAAAACCCAGAAGAGCACTACTATCAGAGGCAGAGTTTAATCTGGTCTTAATATTAGAAGACATCAAGTTGTACTTGGATCCAATGGAGAGAGGACGGTGAATGGAATTTGGGTCCATGTTTTAATTGTTAAGGTTATTATTAAGGACTCAAGTAAGTGGGTAGATTATATTATGGTTTGAATATGATACCTGCCTCATGGGCTTATGTCTTAAGTGTATGGTCCCTAGCTAGTGGTGCTATTTGAAAACTTCCCTATTTGGAAGAATAAGTTACTGGGACCATGCCTTTGAAGGCTGAACCTGGCCTTTAGTCTACTTACTCCTTTTTCCCTCTCCCAGTTTTCCACGAGCTCAACACCTGATTCCTGCACATAATTCTGATGCTATGATGCTCTTTCTGGAATATGGTTTGAAATCTCTGAGTGTGCCAGCTAAAACAAATCATCCCTCTCTTTGTTAATGTATGTCAGATACTTTGGTACAGTAATGAAAAAAGTAACTAATATGGGTACCCTACATTTTTGGTAGAAATTTCATGCTAATTTGAGTAACTGTGATGTAATGAAAACTTTGAATAAAACAACAGAGCAAGCACAAACTTGTGAGACTGACCTCTCCCAGCTTGGCTGAAAGAAATAGTAAGAAATAATACTGCTAATGTAGAAATCATAATTACCCTTTCCCAATCATTATGTTATGCATTGTGTCAATGATATCTCATTGTCAAACTGTCATAAACAGCAACAGTAAATACATATAGTCACATAGACTTGGGTAGGCAAAACATTGAGATTATATAATGATCAATAGTGATCTAGCTTTACACCCACATCTTTCTGACATCTTCCTCAATACACATGTGCAGTGGTAGGAAGAAACATTCTTTGAGTATATATGCCCAAGAGTGATATAGCTGGAACTTGAGGTAGATGAATTCCATCTTTTTAAGGAACTGCCATACTGGTTTCCAAAGCAGCTATACAAGTTTGCACTCCCACAAGCAATGCATGATTGTGCTCTCATCACTTGCTGTGTGTAAGATGAAATCTCAAATTAGTTTTACTTTCCACTTCTCTAGAGGCTAAGAATGGTGACCATTTCTTTAAATGTTTCTCAGCTATTGGAGTTTCCTCTTTGGGGGATTCTCTGTTTAGATCTGTATCCCATTTAATAATTGGGTTGTTTCTTGCCATCTAGTATTTTGAGCTCCTTATGTGTTTTGGATATTAGGCCCCTGTCAGATGTGCAGTTGGTAAAACAAACAAACAAACAAACAAACAAACAAACAAACCAAAACCTTTTCCCGTTCTGCAGGCTGTGCATTGCCTGAATGAGAGTGCCCTTTGCCATATAGAAGCTTTCTATGAGGTCCATGTTGATCTTATTGAGATGCATTTCTTAATTGCTAATTGATGTAGGAGAAACCATCCCACTATGAATGGTACTATCCCCAGACATGTGGGCTTGGGATTTCATAAGAAAGTAACTGTGCAAGCTTGGAGAAGTCAGTAAACAGCCTTCCCCTGTGGGCTCCAGTCAACTCTTGTGTCCAGATTTCAGCTTGAGCTCATGTCATGTCTTCCCTAGGTGATAGACTGCAACCTATGATCAAAATAAGCCATTCTCTCCTCCAAGTGGATTTTGAGTATGGTATATGTTGCTGTAACAGAAGCATAACTAATATGTGAACTGACAATTGAGGGAAAACCCCAGGCCTGGCATGTCATAGGTTTCCATGTTGTACTGGTGCAAAAAGGAAGCATTTCTGATTAGAGTACTATATAGCAGGGAATCAAAGGTCCATGGTGAAAAGAATTCCCTTTGCTGAGCACAGCTTCACACATCTGGTGAGCAGCTTGACTACAGATAAAATTCAGTGCTTCAGGCACAGGCATCCACTCATATGTATTGTGTTCTTTCTCTTCACCCTCTGTCCTCTCTATCTATCTTTATCTATCTGTCTGCCTCTACATGTATGCATGCATCTATCTATCTATCTATCTATCTATCTATCTATCTATCTATCTATCTACCTATCATCTATCTATCTATCTATCATCTATAATCTGTCTTATCTATCATCTCTAGCATCTATCAATCACCTATTTCTCATCTATCTATCTATCTATCCAACTATCTATTATCTACCTATCTACCTACCTACCTACCTACATACATACATACATACATACATACCCATTTTTCCCCTTTACCTCGGGTAGAAGTAATGTCTTGGCTAGAGAGTAAATGCTTGTAATGTCAGAAATCAGAAACTGGGGAAAGAAGTGTGCAGATGAACCTGCAGTCAGGGGCTGGATCGGGTAGATCATTTCTGTCTGGTGTAAATAGCAAGCAGATCCCATGTTCCCACAGGACATTTCTAACACCCAAGAAAGCAGAATGACTTAACCTGTGATGTTAGCTGACTTGGTTCATGCTACTGTTGTACAGTATGAACTACTACAGTATCAACTACTACTGCTGTACAGTAGCATGATCAGATTGTGGCTGTTTGATTTTTTTTTTAAATAAAGCATATGGACGATTCTTCTGTTTGTCCTTATTTTGTAGGATTCTTTCTAACCTAGCTGCTCATAAGTAAATCCAATCATATTATTGTTGCTAATATGTGATTTGTAACTAAAAATATTTTTGTTTGTTAAAAGAAAGTGAAGCGACATATAAATTATACTTGTTCTAGTCACTGTATACACCCTTCCATACTCTACACATTAGCATCTCCTGGTTTGTGAGCAGATCTCACTAGATGTTGAGTTTTCCCTGCACACTAAGGTTAGCACTTATTTCCTGCATCTTTCTTGATTCATTTTGGTGCATGAGTTAAAATTAAAATTGAACAGTAATGAGCAAAAAGGAATTTTAAAAAGAGAGATATTAATCCTTAATGAGAAGTAAGTGTGAGGATAGAAATGGGGTTTGTATCTCGGATGCATCGGGTCCTGCCCATTCTCTCTGTAGGAACTTGAATCAATTCAATTAATTTTTCTTGTCATTTCCCTCCATTAATAAAATGGAAACAATGGCATCTATTATACATAGTTACTGTGAGAGATAAATGATAGTCCTTGCATGTACTGGAAAATATATGTATATATAAGACATTTGAGAGCCCTTTTCCTCCATAATGGAATTTCAGGTGAGAAGAATAAGGTGAAATATTTGGAATGCATAGATTAGCAAGCTGGGTACACTGCAAGTATATTAATATGAAAATGTGACTGAAAATGTGTCTGACAAAGAAGGCCATGAATACAAACGGAACTACCAATCCAAATATTTTTCTTCTTTATTGGAAAGTCAAATAAAGTGCCATTGTTTTTTCTTTTTTGTAAATACAGGCACCATTTTGCCTAAAACTAAAACTAGGTTTATTTATTTTCTTTCTGTCTCCCGTAGAAGCTTTTTATTTATTTTTCTTCCCTTTCTCTAAGTCCTTTGTGAGCGGTATCTGTGCCACTCAAATTAATTGGCTCATTAGGGGTAGCACTACCTCTCACCCTGCACCCATATTCCTCTAGATATCTGGACAGAAGAAACATAGTCCTGTTTTCACAGACCACACAGCGTTTTCGCACATCTCTAAGTCAAAGAATAGCACACAAAAGGATGTTTGCCAGAGCTGACTGATGCTGCACTTAATCTTAAATTGCAGGGGCCCGAAGCCTTTGAGTGCATGGTCATGCTGCCCCCGTGTGGCTAACTTTAGAAAATCGCTCTGAAACTGTCCAGCCCCAAGGTAAAGAAAGCCTTAACATTTGGGCACAGGTCAAGCCATGGGCTGTTCAGTTCTGCTTGCTTGGTAAGGGAAGCCACCTTGATTAGGCCAAACAGCTAAGCGCTGAATCAATAGAGTGTATTGTACTTTGGCAATAATAGTTATTTCTCTACATTCAATTATTGCAGTTTTGAATTATCGGGACGCCAGGATTTGTGCTCTGGGAAGAATGGGTAAAAGTCCCAAAGCCTCTATTTCCTGAGGTAGGGGAAGACCCAGAAACATATGTTTTAAGAGATTTGCAACACTCAGTGTAATGGTGTCTTCAAATTTATTCTAGAAAAATAGGATTTGTTTGCTAGGGTACTGCTTAATCAATGCTGCCTTATCTTTAGTGTGAAATTTTAAAGTTCCTGATCCTGTAATTGATTTTTTTTAATTAGTGCCAAAGAAGAATACCCAATATACTATTTTAATTTGACTTACTATGTCAATTACTTGCTGGAAAATTGAGTTCGTAAAGTGTAAAATATTATCCCAACCCTAGTTTGCATAATTTTTAATATTTGAATTTATACTTAAGAACTGCAAATGGCCTAAGAGGTCTGAGTTCTGGTTTCTGCTCATGCATAAACCCTTTAGTTAAAATCAGGTGTGTTGTATCCAAAGGCATTCATATATTCATCTCTCTTGCATGATAATGATCTCATTCTTTTCTTGTGAATATTGTTGACAGGAACCTTTAGGGAAGAAATTTAAACTATATGAATATTGTAGATTAGATCATGTGCTTAGATAGTATTCTCTGCCTTTCATTCCAGTAACAAGTAATTCTTTCCTTCTATTAACTAGTAATAGGGTCATTCACAGGTCACAGATTCACTTCAAAAGTAAATAAATAATTCCCCCAAATTCATGCCTCATTTACCATAAATTATACCAGAATCGGGAGCTGGAATCACCCAGGTCTCTGAAGCATACAAAATGGAATGTTTTCAGCTGCAGAATGTGGTTGCTGCTTTGTGCGGGTGATGATTTGAATCCATGCTCCACCTGCTGACCCTGCAGGTTTCACTGGGTCCATCCAATGCATTTTGTTCAGAGCTGAGTTTAATTTACAAGAGAACTCACCATCCTTCTATTTGACCTTTGAAATAAGACCACATTCTGTTTTGTTTTATTCAATTTCCTCCATTAATAGAATGCTTCTTAACAGAAATACAGTTCTGCTTAGATTGGCATAATCATAGCTCTTATTAGTTTGAGGAGCAATATATCAGGGCTCATATGACAGATAGCACATCTCTATATACTTTGCATACAGCTCTTCCCTGCATCATTCCTAGTGTCTAAAAGGCACAGCTCTCTCTCTCTCTCTCTCTCTCTCTCTCTCTCTCTCTCTCTCTCTCTCTCTCTCTCTCTCACACACACACACACACACACACAGAGGCACTGAGACTCTGAGTGATTTACCCAGTATAATGAAAGTAGTTCTTAGAACTCTCATTTCTAGTTTTTACTTTAATAATGCGTATCTTGTGACCATGTGAAGACACGTTATTTTTATACAAAACCCATAAAGTTCTAACATGAAAAGCAGGAGTATATGTAAAGACAAGGTGAATGTTCCATATTATTTTAAACAAAAAAGAAAATTAACAGAATGTATATAGTGATGTATGTTTGTACTATATAGGATTTAGATAGAGACATGCTGTACATAATACATATATTATGTATAATACATACATGTACAACACATTATTTGCATAAATATGTATGAGGGTCTACATATCCATATAGTAAAAATTATCTGTGAGGAGATGAGAGAGGTTTAGGTAAACAACAGATATATTTATTTATTTTTCTTTTATATTCTTCCTGATTAAATTTTATACTAAACATTTATATGTATGGTTCAGATATGCATGTATAATTTCAAAGATAAATTTGTTCAGAACATCACATTAGATACTGTCTTTGCAGTTGGAGAAGCCAGTGCTCTTGCCCGAGGTAGATCAACCAGTTTGCTTTGTGTCTATGCAGTGCCTCTCTGAGCTGCTTCTCCTCAGGAAGCTCCCCTTCACCTGGGAACATACCACATGGCAGCTTAATTCCTTTTAATTATCTGACCTCAGAGAAATTCCTTTTAATATCTGACCTCAGGAGCACATGCCTATGTAGTTTCTGGAATGTTATATAGGTTTATGTTTATAAAATGGTTATGAGATTTCTATTATTTAAAAGGTTAGCTATATGAATGAATGAAGAATATGCGAGGAGAGACAGAGACAGACAGAGAGACAGAAAGACAGAGAGACAGAGGCAGGGGACACAGAGAGAGACACGTGGACACAACCATTGAACAGAATTGCCAACATTTCTCATGTTTTTCTTCCCTCAGCTTTCTGCTTCCCCCAGTCTTAACACCCTGTCCCCGTGGGGAACATTCATCACAATGAATACATTTAATGTGACACACCATTCTTACTTCAAACCTGTGTTTCCACAAGAGCTCACTCTCAGTGTACAGTCCACAGATTCAGACAAATGCATCTACACAGATACATGCGTTAGTAATCTAACAAGAATTTTTGCTGCTCTGCTACCACCTTTTACCTGAATGACTGTGGGCAATAGGCTCCACTTCCTTATCTATCAAATGGGAACAAATCCAAGGACCCACTCTTGTGAATACTGAATAACTTAATAGGAAAATGATTATTTAAAACATTACCTGTGATATAGCAAACATTTGGTAAACATTTTTTATACATTACATCATGACTCAATATTTACATAGCATTATGCCCAGTTTTGGAAACACTTTTCAAAATCATTTGTTCTTAAGTCCAAAATATCACACCTCAAAGACAAATATGAAAAATTAGTATGACATTTGAGGTCATGAATTGATCACCTTTCCCTCAGCATATACAACTCTTCCTGAGGAAGTTCTAGGCTAAGATTGAGTGACTCCTTGTCGAGGCAGCAGCCATGGCTATGGTGTGTGGAGGGGCAAGAGTACTCATCACCTTAGCAGGAGCCACAGAGCACAGGAAGAAGGAGAGGCCCAATTCCAGTGACCCCACGATTGCCTTCAAGGCTATGTTTCTTTTGATCTAAAGACCTGCCAGAGAGAGGGGCAGGGGAGTGAGGAGAGAGAATATAAAGGGAGATGTGGAGGATTTAGGAAGAGTTGAAGGAGAGGAAACAAGATCAAAATATATTATATTAATATATTTAAATATCATAATACTAAATATTAGATTTTATATTTAATGTTATAGTATATATTTTATATTAACTGTATTATACTAAAAAGTTTTTTAAAGACCTGTTATTGGGCCCCTTGGAATGCCTGTCCTCACCAACAGTGCTCTGCTGGGCAGCAAGTCTATAATATGGGAATGGTAAGAGCATGATCTAAACCACAGATGCATCAGATATTATTAAGTACATTTTTATGTAGTTTTGAAGTTATGATCCCATCATCACAAGTCATATTTACCTTCATTGCCTCAGTTACTGCTTAGAAACCATTTTTCCAAGCCTCACAGTTTGTCATCGAAGCTTTCTTCTAGCTTTTATAAGCCAACTATATCTGCCAGTGCCTCTGTAAAATGTAGAGGATGCTTTTCCTCAGTTTACCAACATTGAGTTTCCTGCATTGTAGTTTCCTGGGCGTGGTGAGAAGAACACAAGAGAGGCATCCCACTCACTGGTGACTTATGTGTGTGTTCTTAGGAAAGTGCTTACAGATCTCTTTAGAAGATGTTTTGCATATTCAGATGAGGTTGGTTCTTCTTACCCAGCATCCTACTGAGCACGGTGGACACTTCCTCTTTTATAGATTTAGGACATTTGACCCCCCTACTCTTAATATTAGCTATGGATAAGCCATGCCAAAGTAGTTTGACATTTCAGCTTGATTTAAACCAATTGACACTGACAGTTCTGTGTCAAAGTGTGTTAATGCTTAATCAGAGCTAATATCCCTGTGGACCAATGACTGAGTCCAGCGTTAATTGGCTGTGTCTGGGTGCAAGTTTTCTGTGGAAAATTATGGATCAAGCAAGCTCAATCAATTTAGAAGAAAAAGGGATGTGGTTTTAAAAAAGCATCATTGAAAAGAGACTTTTGTGTCTCTTGTGGAAGCTCTATTTTACCCACTGAATAATCATGCTTCTAAGTAGAATCCTAGGATATCCATAAATCCATATATATCCATATATATATATAATATATCAATATGTAATATATATCCATATATAATATATATCCATATATAATATATTCATATATATACTCTATATATGCTCTCTATATATACATATATATGTATATGTATGTATATATATATACATATATACACACATATATATACATATCTATATAAGAGGTATGCTTTTCTTCTCATCTAGAATTCGAGTTCGTTCTACAGACTCTTCCTACCAATATTCATTTAGGAGATTTCTGCAGAGGATATAAGGGATACAAAACATGTGCATTTTATGAAAGAACACAGCTGTAAAGATGTGCATGAGCACTGAGGTAGGCTTAGTGTAGAAAGAATGTTGGACAGCACACTTCTTGAATTCTCAGCTCACAAACAGCCACTCTTGGCTTTTCTCTGTCATTCTT
Source organism: Apodemus sylvaticus (assembly GCF_947179515.1). Taxonomy (NCBI): domain Eukaryota; kingdom Metazoa; phylum Chordata; class Mammalia; order Rodentia; family Muridae; genus Apodemus; species Apodemus sylvaticus. The sequence continues at coordinate 64,490,281 of NC_067482.1, read as the reverse complement.
CAATCCACCTGTCATCAAGTTCTATTAGTATCCTCTTTCCTACATACCTTCCCAGAGCAGAGTTGACTTTCTGGTCCACTTTTAATTAGTTTGGGATACAACTTCGTGTCTTCAGCTTTAAAATCCCTCAGATGACTCCACAGCCAGAGACTCAAATAGCCAGATTTTAATCAGTCATGACCATTGCAATATGGAAAGGAATGGAGCGGGCTAAATTTAATGTCTATGATTGGCATGTTAAAGGGAAATGAAGAAATACAGGGAATGGAGTGGGGTTCTACACAGTCTAAGAAGTAACCATAGCCATAGGAAGAAGTTGGTGACCATGCTCTAGGTGGTACTCACTGATGTCTCTACCCCCACCTCCACTAGCAGTAATTTGACAACTCTTTCCTTAACCCAAACCTGAAGGGGTATACTATCACTTTGGGGCTGCAGCCTGAAGTTTTTAGAAACTTATAGTACTATTGGATTAAGCTTTGACAGGCCAAACTTGAGGCCAAGTTGAGAAAGCACTCAGCAGGGCCTGACTTAAGCATGGCTGAAGAGAAAATCTTTAGCAAAGACAGTGGCATTTTGCTGAAATTTTTCTCTAGGCAAACATGCACTACATTTGAATACAGAAACACCCTTGCACAGTGCAATACATTTCAATTCCATGTCTCTGTGCATCACTTCGGGAACTTGTGGTAAATATTCTAACTCAATGATTGTAGGGTGCCACCATATCTGCTACATTTCTGCAAATTTCAGAGGTGCTGCTGATGTTGCTCTCAGTGGACCATGAGGTCCTCCTCTGGTGACCAGATTCTAGCAAGAGCCCTCTCTATGACCTATGTGTATGCAGGACATCCTCTCTTATTTGTGTACAGTGCAGCGAACAGACAGTCTGGTATTTCAGATGACCACTTCCCCAACCATCACACAGGTTCTGTCAAATCACCAACCATGTACAGCATGATCACCAAACCTTTGCACGATATTTTACAAATTTTTATGGTTATGTCCCAGCTACACATCAGTTTTAACTCTAATCTATTCTTCTACGAGCAGTGCTAGCCATTCTTGAAAGCTGTAGCTGTATTCCAATAAATTATGCTCTTACTGTCTTCTGGGGCTAATCTATATAGTCTTGCTTGGCTGACATTTTTTCTATATTCTGGAATTTTTATTTAGTTTATACTTTACTTCTACCTTCCATCTGCCTTAGAGATACCATCAATGTAATTCTTCATATTACTCAAATGTTCTCATTTTGTTTATTTCACTTATGAAAGATATACCTTTTGCTGTCATTTCTTAATGCAGTCTCTAACATATGATATCTGATCAAGAAATATTAATTATATAGATATCAGAATAACTAATTATTAAATTAATAGATACCAGGAAAACTTGCTGTATAATTACAGATCCATCAGAAATCACTTAGAAAGTATTTTGAGCTAATGGCATATGAATTAAGGTAGCGTTAAATGGAAATGTTGAAAGGTGTTATGTGAACAGTGCAGATAACCATTTCAGGACTTGGTCCTTATGAAAAATGGAAAGCCGCTTCCCTTAGCATCCAGCCTGCCTCCCTTCAGTTGATTAAGGGCTATCTCTGATTTATTATCTATACAGATGGGTTTTGGAGAAACCCTGGTTTCCCTTCAGAATTTCTTGTATAGAGAATATAAGGCAAGCTCTCTCTCTCTCTCCCTCTCTCCCTCTCTCCCTCTCCCTCCCTCCCTCTCTCTCTCTCTCTCTCTCCTTCTCTCCCTCTCTCCTTCGCTCCCTCCCTCTCTCTCTCCTTCTCTCTCTCTCCTTCTCTCCCTCTCTCCATCTCTCCCTCTCCCTCTCCCTCTCTCTCTCTCTCTCTCTCTCTCTCTCACACACACACACACACACACACACACACACACACAATTGAGTTTTCTAGCTGCATGGTGTCTAGAATAAGGAAAATTACATTGTCAGCTTCTGAAATTTTCCACTGAGATGAGTTTCTTCTAGGTTTCTCATCTCTGGGTTTATAGACACTATTCTCTTAGCTGGGAAGACTTAGAGTGCAGTGTTTCTATTGTCACATGGGTATACAAATTTAGCCTCGATTTTCTTCTTTCCTTTCTGTCTGTCCCCCACTCCCTTCCTTCTTGAGCTAACAGATAATATTTCAAAATTGTATAATGAAATAATTTATGCAAAGGGATCATTATCATGCTGTGCATTTATTTAAAAGCTAGTAAAAATAGCTGTTGTTATTATTCATATTTAACCATGGTTCAATTTTTCCAGATGTCCTCTATAACAGCCTTAAAACAGACTTAAGAAAATGTTTATTTCATAGAAAGGGTTATATGATGTCAACATGGAAGGATATAAACTGAAATAATGTCTAGGTTGCATCATTTTTTACTTATTTTTATATTTTATTAAACTAATTATTTTAAAATATACAACTCAGTATTGACATTTTTTAAGTCAGAAAAATAATTAATAATAGTTAAATGCCTCTTAAATATATACCCTAATTCATACCCTCTCCCCGTGCTCACCAGTCCACCCACTCCTGCTTCCCTGTCCTGGCATTTCCCTATACTGGGGCATCTAGCCTTCTCAGGACCAAGGCCCTCTCCTCCCTTTGATGTCCAACAAGGCCATCCTCTGCTGCATGTGCATCTGGAGCCATGGGTCCCTCCATGTGTACTCTCTGGTTGATGGTTTAGTCCCTGGGCGCTCTGCTCTGGGAGTACTGGGTGGCTCATGTTGTTCCTCCTATGGGGCTGCAAACCCCTTCAGCGCCTTGGGTCTTTTCTCTTGCTCCTCCATTGGGGACCCTGTGCTCAGTTCAATGGTTGGCTGAGAGCATCCCCCTCTGTATTTGTCAGGCACTGCATCATTTTTTATGTTTTTTTTTAAATTGGGTATATTGTTTATTTACATTTCAAATGTTATCCCCATTCCAAGTTTCCCCCCTCCCATGAAGCCCCCATCCCATTATCTCTCCTCCTTCTTCTATGAGGGTGCTCCTTCACCCACCCCCTTGCCACCTCCCTACCCTAGATACCCCTACAATGAGATATCTATCAAGCATTCATAAGATCAAGGACCTCTCCTCGCCTTGATGCCTGACAAAGAAATCCTCTGCTACATGTGCAGCTAGAGCCATGTTTACCCCTTGGTTGGTGGCTTAGTTCCTGGGAGCTCTGGGGGAGTCTGATTGGTTGATATTGTTGTTCTTTCTATGAGGTTGCAAACCCCTTCAGCTCCTTCAGTCCTTTCTCTAACTCCTCCATTGGGGACCCCACACTCAGTCCAATGGTTGACTGTGAGAATCTGCCTCTATAAGTATTTGTAAGGCTCTGGCAGGGCCTCTTAGGAGGCAGCCCTATCAGGCTCCTATCAGCTAACATTTCTTGGCATCCACAACAGTGTCTGGGTTTTGTAACTGTATATGGGATAGATCCCTAGGAGGGGCAGATCCCTATGGATGGTCTTTCCCTCAGTCTCTGCTCCACACTTTGTCTCTGTATCTCCTCCTGTGTGTATTTTGTTCCCCCTTCTAAGAAGGACCAGAGAATCCATACTTTGTTCTTCCTTCTTCTTCAGCTTCATTTGGTCTGTGAATTGTGTCTTGGGTATTCCAAGCTTCTGGGATAATATTCACTTATTAGTGAGTGCATACTATGTGTATTTTTTTTGATTGGGCTACCTCAATCAGGATGATATTTTCTATTTCCATCTATTTGCCTAAGAATTCTATGAATTCATCATTCTTAATAGCTGAGTAGTACTCCATTGTGTACATGTACCACATTTTCTGTATCCATTCCTCTGTTGAGGGACATCTGGGTTCTTTCCAGCTTCTGGCTATTATAAATAAGGCTACTATGAAGAAGCATGTGTCCTTATTACATGCTGGAGAATTCTCTGGGTATATGATCAGGAGTGGTATAGAAGGGTCCTCCAATAATATTATCCCCAATTTTCTGAGGAATCACCAAATTGATTTCCAGAGTAGTTGTACAAGTTCACAATCCCACCAGCAGTGGAAGAATGTTCCTCTTTCTCCATATTCTCTCCAGCACCTGCTGTCTCCTGAGTTTTTGATCATAGCCATTCTGATGGTTCTGGGGTGAAATCTCAGGGTTGTTTGGATTTGCATTTCCTTGATGACTAAAGATGATGAACATTTCTTTAGGTACTTCTCTGCCATTTGATATTCCTCAGGTAAAAATTCTTCGTTTAGCTCTGTACCCCCATTTTTAATAGGGTTATTTGATTCTCTGGAGTCTAACTTCTTGAGTTCTTTGTATATATTGGATGTTTGCCCTTTGTCGGATGTAGGGTTGGTGAAGATCTTTTACTAATTTGTTGGTTGTCATTTTGTCTGCTTGAGAGTGTCCTTTACCTTACAGAAACTTTGTAATTTTATGAAGTCCCATTTGTAAATTCTTTTTCTTTTTTAATTTTTTTATTTGATATATTTTTTATTTACATATCAAATGATTTCCCCTTTCCTAGCCCCCCCACTCCCCGAAAGTCCCATAAGCCCCCTTCTCTCCCCCTGTCCTCCCACCCACCCCTTCCCACTTCCCTGTTCCGGTTTTGCTGAATACTGCTTCACTGAGTCTTTCCAGAACCAGGGACCACTCCTCCTTTCTTCTTGTACCTCATTTATGTGTAGATTATGTTTTGGGTATTCCAGGTTTCTAGGTTGATATCCACTTATTAGTGAGTGCATACCATGATTCACCTTTTGAGTCTGGGTTACCTCACTTAGTATGATGTTTTCTAGCTCCATCCATTTGCCTAAGAATTTTATGAATTCATTGTTTCTAATGGCTGAATAGTACTCCATTGTGTAGATATACCACATTTTTTGCATCCACTCTTCTGTTGAGGGATACCTGGGTTCTTTCCAGCATCTGGCAATTATAAATAGGGCTACTGTGAACATAGTAGAGCATGTATCCTTATTACATGGTGGGTAATCCTCTGGGTATATGCCCAGGAGTGGTATAGCAGGATCTTCTGGAAGTAAGGTGCCCAGTTTTCAGAGGAACCGCCAGACTGCTTTCCAGAGTGGTTGTACCAATTTGCAACCCCACCAGCAGTGGAGGAGTGTTCCTCTTTCTCCACACCCTCTCCAACACCTGCTGTCTCCTGAATTTTTAATCTTAGTCATTCTGACTGGTGTAAGGTGAAATCTCAGGGTTGTTTTGATTTGCATTTCCCTAATGACTAATGAAGTTGAGCAATTTTTAAGATGCTTCTCCACCATCCGAAGTTCTTCAGGTGAGAATTCTTTGTTTAACTCTGTACCCCATGTTTTAATAGGGTTGTTTGGTTTTCTGGAATCTAACTTCTTGAGTTCTTTATATATATTGGATATTAGCCCTCTATCTGATGTAGGGTTGAAGATCTTTTCCCAATTTGTTGGTTGCCAATTTGTCCTCTTGATGGTGTCCTTTGCCTTACAGAAACTCTGTAATTTTATGAGGTCCCATTTGTCAATTCTTGCTCTTAGAGCATACGCTATTGGTGTTCTGTTCAGAAACTTTCTCCCTGTACCGATGTCCTCAAGGGTCTTCCCCAGTTTCTTTTCTATTAGCTTCAGAGTGTCTGGCTTTATGTGGAGGTCCTTGATCCATTTGGATTTGAGCTTAGTACAAGGAGACAAGGATGGATCAATTCGCATTCTTCTGCATGTTGATCTCCAGTTGAACAAGCACCATTTGTTGAAAAGGCTATCTTTTTTCCATTGGATGTTTTCAGCCTCTTTGTGGAGGATCAAGTGGCCATAGGTGTGTGGGTTCATTTCTGGATCTTCAATCCTGTTCCATTGATCCTCCTGCCTGTCACTGTCCCAATACCATGCAGTTTTTAACACTATCGCTCTGTAGTATTTCTTGAGGTCAGGGATACTGATTCCCCCAGACTTTCTTTTGTTGCTGAGAATAGTTTTAGCTATCCTGGGTTTTTGGTTATTCCAGATGAATTTGATAGTTGCTCTTTCTAACTCTGTGAAGAATTGAGTTGGGATTTTGATGGGTATTGCATTGAATCTGTATATTGCTTTTGGCAAAATGGCCATTTTAACTATATTGATTCTACCTATCCATGAGCATGGGAGATTTTCCCATTTTTTGAGGTCTTCTTCCATTTCCTTCTTCAGAGTCTTGAAGTTCTTGTCATACAGATCTTTCACATCTTTGGTAAGAGTCACCCCAAGATACTTTATACTGTTTGTGGCTATTGTGAAGGGGGTCATTTCCCTAATTTCTTTCTCAGCCTGCTTATCCTTTGAGTATAGGAAGGCCACTGATTTGCTTGAGTTGATTTTATAACCTGCCACTTTGCTGAAGTTGTTCATAAGCTGTAGGAGTTCTCTAGTGGAGTTTTTTTGGGTCACTTAGGTCATGTCATCTGCAAATAATGATAGTTTGACTTCTTCCTTTCCAATTTGTATCCGTTTGACCTCCTTATGTTGTCGAATTGCCCGAGCTAGTACCTCAAGTACAATATTGAAAAGATAAGGAGAAAGGGGGAAGCCCTGTCTAGTCCCTGATTTTAGTGGGATTGCTTCAAGTTTCTCTCCATTTAGTTTGATGCTGGCTACCGGTCTGCTGTATATTGCTTTTACTATGTTTAGGTATGGGCCTTGAATTCCTGTTCTTTCCAAGACTTTAAGCATGAAAGGATGCTGAATTTTGTCAAATGCTTTTTCAGCATCCAATGAAATGACCATGTGGTTTTTTTCTTTGAGTTTGTTTATGTAGTGGATTGATGGATTTCCATATATTGAACCAACCCTGCATTCCCGGGATTAAGCCTACTTGATCATGGTGGATGATCGTTTTGATGTGTTCTTGGATTCGGTTGGCAAGAATTTTATTGAGTATTTTTGCATCGATGTTCATAAGGAAAATTGGTCTGAAGTTCTCTTTCTTTGTTGGATCTTTGTGTGGCTTTGGTATCAGTGTAATTGTGGCTTCATAGAAGGAATTGGGTAGTGTTCCTTCTGTTTCTATTTTGTGGAATAATTTGAAGAGTATTGGTGTTAACTCTTCTTTGAAGGTCTGATAGAATTCTGCACTGAAACCAATTGGTCCTGTGCTTTTTTTGGTTGGAAGACTTTCTATAACTCCTTCTGTTTCTTTAGGCATTGTGGGACTGTTTAGATGATATATTTGGTCCTGATTTAATTTTGGTATTTGGTATCTGTCAAGGAAATTGTCCATTTCTTCCATATTCTCCAGTTGTGTTGAGTACAGGCTCTTGTAGTAGGATCTGATGATTTTTGGATTTCCTCAGTTTCCGTTGTTATATCTCCCTTTCATTTCTAAGTTTGTTAAGTTGGATACTTTCTCTGTGCCCTTTGGTCAGTCTGGCTAAGGGTTTATCTATCTTTTTGATTTTCTTAAAGAACCAGCTCCTTGTTTTGTTGATTCTTTGTATGGTTCTCTTTGTTTCTACTTGATTGATTTGGGCCCTGAGTTTGATGATTTCCTGACTTCTACTCCTCCTGGGTGAAATAGCTTCTTTTTGTTCCAGGGCTTTCAGGTGTGTCATTAAGCTGGTAATGTATGCTCTCTCCATTTTCTTTTTGGAGGCACTCAGGGCTATGAGTTTTCCTCTTAGCACTGCTTTCATTGTGTCCCATAGATTTGGGTATGTTGTGTCTTCATTTTCATTGTGTTCTAAAAAGTCTTTAATTTCTTTCTTTATTTCTTCCTTGACCAAGGTATCATTGAGTAGAATATTGTTTAATTTCCACGTGTATGTGGGTTTTCTGTTGTTTTTGTTGCTATTGAAGACCACTTTTACTCCATAGTGATGTGATAGGAGGCATGGGATTAGTTCGATCTTCTTATATTTGTTGAGGTCTGTCTTGTGACCAATTATATGGTCGATTTTGGAGAAGGTTGCTGAGAAAAAGGTATATTCTTTTGCTTTAGGATAGAATGTTATATATATATATATGTATGTATATATATATAAATATATATACATATATATTTATAAATATACATACATACATATATATATATAAAATCTAATTGGTCCAAAGCTTCAATTAGTTTCATTATGTCCCTGTTTAGTTTCTGTTTTTCTGATCGGTCCATTGAGGAAAGTGCAGTGTTGAAGTCACCCACAATTATTGTGTTACGTGCAATGTGTGCTTTGAGCTTTAATAAAGTTTCTTTTACGAAAGAGGGTGCCCTTGCATTTGGAGCATAGATGTTCAGGATTGAGAGTTCTTCTTGTTGTATTTTTCCTTTGACCAGCAAGAAGTGTCCCTCAGAGTCTCTTTTGATGACTTTGGGTTGAAAGCCAATTTTATCTGATATTAAAATGTCTACTCCAGCTTGTTTCCTGAGACCATTTGCTTGTAAAATTGTCTTGCAGCCTTTTACGACCTCATTAAATTACAAAGTTTCTGTACGGCAAAGGACACCATCAAAAGGACAAATCGGCAACCAACAAATTGGGAAAAGATCTTCACCAATCCTACATCAGATAGAGGGCTAATATCCAATATATATAAAGAACTCAAGAAGTTAGACTCCAGAAAACCAAACAACCCTATTAAAAAATGGGGTACAGAGTTAAACAAAGAATTCTCACCTGAAGAACTTCGGATGGCAGAGAAACACCTTAAAAAAATGCTCAACTTCATTAGTCATTAGGGAAATGCAAATCAAAACAACCCTGAGATTTCACCTTACACCAGTCAGAATGGCTAAGATTAAAAAATTCAGGAGAAAGCAGGTGTTGGAGAGGGTATGGAGAAAGAGGAACACTCCTCCACTGCTGGTGGGGTTGCAAATTGGTACAACCACTCTGGAAATCAGTCTGGCGGTTCCTCCGAAAACTGGGCACCTCACTTCCAGAAGATCCTGCTATACCACTCCTGGGCATATACCCAAAAGATTCCCCAGCATGTAATAAGGATACATGTTCCACTATGTTCATAGCAGCCCTATTTATAATTGCCAGATGCTGGAAAGAACCCAGGTATCCCTCAACAGAAGAGCAGATGCAAAAAATGTGGTATATCTACACAATGGAGTACTATTCAGCCATTAGAAACAATGAATTCATGAAATTCTTAGGCAAATGAATGGAGCTGGATAATATCATACTAAGTGAGGTAACCCAGACTCAAAAATGAATCATGGTATGCACTCACTAATAAGTGGATATTAACCTAGAAAACTGGAATACCCAAAACATAATCCACACATCAAATGAGGTACAAGAAGAACGGAGGAGTGCCCCCTTGTTCTGAAAAGACTCAGTGAAGCAGTATAGAGCAAAATCAGAACAGGGAAATGGGAAGGGTTGGGTGGGAAAACAGGGGGAGTGAAGGGGACTGATGGGACTTTCGGGGAGTGGGGGTCCAGAAAAGGGGAAATCATTTGAAATGTAAATAAATATATCAATAAATTAAAAAAATAGAAAAAAAAAGTCAACCACAGCAACCGGGGCTGGCCCAGCCTGGGTAATCTGAGAGATCTCCCTATGGGCTGAGTAATCAAGGGTGAAGGCGAAATACCCAGTGTTTGCTGAAAAATTCTTTGGGTCAGAGGATGCAATATAGGCTTACGTTTTAGAAAATAAAATAAAATGGCCATTTTGCCAAAAGCAATATACAGATTCAACGCAATACCCATCAAAATCCCAACTCAATTCTTCACAGAGTTGGAAGGAGCAATCCTCAAATTCACCTGGAATAACAAAAAACCCAGGATAGCTAAAACTATTCTCAATAATAAAAGAAATTCTGGGGGTATCAGTATCCCTGACCTCAAGCAATACTACAGAGCAATAGTGTTAAATACTACATGGTATTGGTACAGTGACAGGCAGGAGGATCAATGGAACAGGATTGAAGATCCAGAAATGAACCCACACACCTATGGCCACTTGATCCTCAATTTATATCCTTCTTAAAATCCTCTATTATCTTCATGAGAAGTGATTTTTAGATCCGTATCTTGATTTTCTGGTCCAGGACTTGCTATGGTGGGAGAATTGGGTTCTGATGATGCCATGTTCCCTTGGTTTTTGTTGCTTATGTTCTTATGCTTGCCTCCTGCCATCTGGTTATCACTAATGCTACCTGCCCTCACTATATGTGACTGTAGCCTGTCCTTCCTGTGATCCTGGTTGTGTCAGAACTCCTCAGAGTTCAGCTTTCTTTGTGTTCCTGTGATTCTGAGATACTGTGATCCTGAGATCCTGTGTACATCAGATCACCTGGGACTCAAGCTGCCTCTGGGGCCCTGTGATTTTGGTGTGACCAAGCTCCTGGAATCCTGTGATACTGTGATCCTGTGAGCAGGGACTCCTCCAGGTGTCAGGGGGCTGGCTGGGAAGTTCGTTCCCAAGGTACGAATCCCAGCCCAGATTGGAAGGAACCCATGCCACAGGTCCAGCTGGGTTCCTGTGTCCCTGGGTCCTGCTTGTCACAGTTATTCCCATTGGTGGTGGAACAGATGTTAAGTCCTCCTCACCTCGGCTGCTATGATCCTGCGCATGTTAGAGCGTAGGTTCCTCTGAGTGTTGCAGCACTGTGTCATTTTAAAGTTATCATTAAAGCTGGAGTACTGCTATGTCTGAGACTGGGTTTGGTTCATTCACAAATGATGAAGGGTTCTAATTAGACTCTGAAATTCTATGATCTGAAACTGTGAAAGAAAAAAATCAAGAAAAGAAGGGAAGGAGGAAGAGGATGAGGATGAGAAGGGGAAGAAGGAAGAGGAAGAAAATGTGAAAGGGGAGAGAAAAGGAACGTTCCAACTTTGAGAGTCAAGACATTGTAAGAGAATCATCCATTTTCCTGTCTCCTATACTGAAAAGTATACTCAGTTGCAATGGCAGCAGCTACTCTAGTAGTGCCTTCTTTCCTATTCAGGTAATTACTTTTGTAGAAACAAAACAGCAACAACAGCAGCAGCAGCAGCAGCAGCAACAACAACAGCAGCAACAACAACAAGGAAAGGAAAGGAAAGGAAAGGAAAGGAAAGGAAAGGAAAGGAAAGGAAAGGAAAGGAAAGGAAAGGAAAGGAAAGGAAAGGAAAGGAAAGGAAAGGAAAGGAAAGGAAGGGAAAGGAATGATGTCCTGGTGATCTAGTGAAAGAATGCTTCTCAATCATGTTGCTCAATTTGAGCTTGTAAAATTTTTGGTATAATTTGCTTAAGAGTCTATATGTATATTTTAGAGAAGATTTGTTGACATAAAAACAGAATCTTTGTCTTCATTTAAAAATACGGTTCTGACAACTGTTCATGGTGATGAAAAGAATTTGGATATTCAAAGAAAGAAAGTTCTTCTTTCTTTTTTCTTTCTTTCCTATTATCTTTTTCTTTCTCAGGCACTGAGAAAGAGGTAAAATTCCTCTAAGGGAGAAAGAGTCATTGAATGACACGCTGCTAGAGTCACAGCCTTTGGCTTAGATTCTGAATGTTCAAATGTCTGAAAAGAGTTGTGTAAGGTAAAATAGACTAGGTTAGTTCGTTAAAATTATTTGAGAGAGAACAGGGAAGCACAGGAGACTGCAGATGGTTCTAAATGCCTCCCTGTCCAATCCTGTAATGTATTAAGCAAATTTTATAACCATAGGCATGCAATCTCTGCAGAGACTAAAAATTGGGAAAGAAATTTGCCTTATTTAGGTATAATTTGGCAACCATCAACCTGAAAAGATTGAAGCTCAGATATTACAAAGTGTTTTCTGAGATCAGTTCTCTCCTCATTCATTACACAAGCTAACCAGTTGTTCAGTATATACAGGGACCCACTTTTATTGTTTAAATACTAGATATGATTCAGGCATATTTATTATAGTTCAAAAGAGTTACACAGTTTGAGCTATCTAGACTAATCTCCTATCTTATGGAGCCCTCCTTCCTATGTCAGATATTAGAAAATGTGTATGAACAGACCATTACTCATGGTCAGGGAAATTGTATATTATTTTAGACTATAGAAAGTAGACAAACAGTACACATACAGAACACTTGAAGAAGTAAGAAGAGAAGCACTAAGAGTTTTTTTTCCAACTTAAGGGTTCCTGCTACCTCCAACCTTCACAGATAAGTGTCTTCTGTGAACACCAACTTAGACTCAGTGAACAAATAACATAACACTTCAAAAATGTGAATAGAAAACACCCTTATAATCTACAGACATTCAAGCTATGCAATTTGGCTTTCATTTATATTTCTTATTATTTGCTTGTGGCCCTATGTATGTAGTTTACACACACACACACACACACACACTCCCCAAAGAGGTTATCAAAATATAAAGGCACAGTAAAATATGTTATGCTAGTTTGTTTCAAAAAAAGAAAAAGCAAAACCTGGTTTTCAAAGATAGATTTCCTAGTAAAAGAACAAATTGGCATTTCATAAAACATTTCTTTCTACTTTAAGAGGCTCAGAGTGCTTACATTCCCCCCAAATAAGTACACAGAACACATGTGTATTTCCTTGCTAATTGGCTTCCTCACTGATGTTTCTTCTATAAATCATCAATGAACAATGTTTAAACTTGAAAGGAATCTCATTCCACTTTTGAAGTCTTTACAAAAATCACTTGCTTCATAGAATTTCTACTTCTAAAACTACAAGAAATAACCAATTAAACACCATAGGGAAGACAAACTTCAGTTTTTCTGTTGGTAAAGAAGTTCTTTGAGTTCTGAAGTTTCAGTCCATCAATTTCCTTCCATTTATTAATCAGTTTCTTACCTCAATGCTTACAAACAATTAATTAGTATTAGATATAACTCAATGTATATCTTTAGGGGGGTGGCCAGTGGCAAGTTGCCCAAGCTCCAGTGAATGACTCCTCACACATGCACCTATGAGCTGTGCTAATTAGAGTTAGTGGGTTATAATAGAAGAGAAGCATCATGAAGTTGGGTGAGAGATGAGGAAGATGTTGGTGGGGGTCAGGAGAGCTAAAAGGAGACAGTGAGTGTAGATGTGAAACATATGCAATATATACATGTACAAAATTTCCAAAGAACAAAATATTTTGGAACGGCATTGTTGGTATTTGCAGTTAATACCATCTACTTTATTAAAACATGGAGTGATAGAATTTGAATTATCTGCCTGGTTTGGAAGACTCCTTAAATCCATGAAAAAATACAATATTTTTCCTAATTTTAGTTGTAACTTTTGCAAAGTTCATTGGCTTGCTACGAATGATGCACCTGAGACCCCCTACTAGGCTGTGCCTTCACAGATCCACTTAAAATCAAAGATGTAGAAAAAACATAGACCCATAAAACATAAATTCTTAACATATTTTTCAGTTGTATGAATCTTTAAACTTTAATTCTGAATAAAATAAGAAAAAAAAAGAAGCAAGTTAGATAATACTTTGATTTATAGTGTTGTTTTCTTACCTTGTATTTTAGCCTCAAACTAAAAATATTGAAAACTTTGGAGGTACAGCCAGACATTAGGTAGTGCTTTACAGTGTCCTTCCTTCCCTTATTCCTTCTAGTTTGTTAACTAGATTATAGAAAATCAAACTCAGCTGATGAGAATATTGTAGGAAAATCCAAGTTCAGCAAAATCCAATTTGAATATATTTCACTTTTCTTTATTCATTGCTATTATATTCATTTTTCTTTTGATCTATAGAAAACACTTATTTCCTGAGTTATCTACCCTCTTTCTTTCTCTCTTTCTCCAGCATTCTTATACACAGTTATCTAGGCACACTGGGTGAATTATTTTCAATATATATCTGCTTGCAAAATGAAAGCAGAAATACCTGCTGCTTATGTTGAAATTGAGATTTCCTTAGTTTCTGTTGTAATATCTCCCTTTTCATTTCTAATTTTGTTAATTGGGATACTTTCTCTGTGCCCTTTCATCAGTCTGGATAAGGGTTTATCTATCTTGTTGATTTTTCTCAAAGAACCAGCTCCTGGGACTCGTTGATTCTTCGTATGGTTCTCTTTGTTTCCACTTGATTGATTTCAGCCCTGAGTTTGATGATTTCCTGACTTCTACTCCTCCTGGTTGAAATAGCTTTTTTGTTCCAGGGCTTTCAGGTGTGTCGTTAAGCTGCTAGTGTATGCTCTCTCCATTTTCTTTTTGGAGGCACTCAGGGCTATGAGTTTTCCTCTTAGCACTGCTTTCATTGTGTCCCAAAGATTTGGGTATGTTGTGCCTTCATTTCTAAAAAGTCTCTGATTTCTTTATTTCTTTTTGGCCAAGGTGTCATTGAGTAGAGTATTGTTCAGCCTCCATGTGTATGTGGGCTTTCTGTTGTTTTTGTTGCTATTGAAAACCACTCTTACACCATAGTGATCTGATAGGAGGCATGGGATTAGTTCGATCTTCTTGTATTTGTTGAGGTCTGTCTTGTGACCAATTATATGGTCGATTTTGGAGAAGATACCATGAGATGCTGAGAAAAAGGTATATTCTTTTGCTTTAGGGTGTAATGTTCTATAAACATCAGTCAAATCCAATTGGTCCAAAGTTTCAATTAGTTTTACTGTGTCCCTGTTTAGTTTCTGTTTTCCTGATCGGTCCATCGAGGAGAGCGGAGTGTTGAAGTCCCCCCCCCCCCCCCCCCCGCCAATTATTGTGTTAGGTGAAATATGTGCTTTGAGCTTTAGTAAAGTTTCTTTTATGAATGAGGGTGCCCTTGCATTTGGCACATAGATGTTCAGAATTGAAAGTTCTTCTTGGTGGATTTTTCCTTTGATCAGCAAGAAGTGTCCCTCAGTGTCTCTTTTGATGACTTTAGGTTGAAAGTCAATTTTATCTGATATTAGAATGGCTACTCGAGCTCATTTCCCGAGACCACTGGCTTGTAAAATTGTCTTTCAGCCTTTTACTCTAAGGTAGTTTTTGTCTTTGACATTTAGGTGTGTTTCCTGTATGCAGCAAAATGTAAGGTCCTGTTTTCTTATCCAGTCTGTTAGTCTATGTCTTTTAGTTGGGGAATTGAGTCCATTGATGTTAAGACATATTAAGGAATAGTGATTATTACTTCCTGTCATTTTTGATGTTATTTTTATATTTGAGTGGTTATCTTCTTTTGGGTTTGATGAAGTGCTTCTCTTGCTTTTTCCAGGGTGTAATTTCCCTCCTTGTATTGGAGTTTTCCTCCTATTATTCTTTGCAGAGCTGGGTTTGTGGAATGATATTGTGTAAATTTGGTTTTGTTATGGAATGTCTTTGTTTCTCCATCTATTGTGATTGAGAGTTTTGCTGGGTATAGTAGTCTTGGCTGACATTTGTGTTCTCTTAGAGTCTGCATGAGATCTGCCCAGGATCTTCTAGCTTTCTGGTGAGAAGTCTGGTGTGATTCTGATAGGTCTTCCTTTATATGTTACTTGGCCTTTTTCTCTTACTGCCTTTAATATTCTTTCTTTGTTTAGTGCATTTGGGGTTTTAATTATTATGTGGCGAGAGGTATTTCTGCTCAGATCTAGTCTGTTTGGAGTTCTGTAGGCTTCTTGTATATTCATAGGCATGTCTCTCTTTAAGTTGGGAAAGTTTTCTTCCATAATTTTGTTGAAGATATTTGCTGGCCATTTCAGTTGTAAATCTTCACTCTCATCTATACCTATAATCCTTAGGTTTGGTCTTCTCATTGTATCCTGGATTTCCTGGATGTTCTGGGATACAAGATTTTTGCATTTTGCATTTTCTTTGACTGTTGAGTCAATGGTTTCTGTGGTATCTTTGGCATCTGAGATTCTTTCTTCCATCTCTTGTATTCTGTTGTTTATATTTGCATCTATGGCCCCTGATTTCTTCTCAAGGTTTTCTATCTCCAAAGTTGTCTCCCTTTGTGATTTCTTAGTTGTTTCTACTTCTGTTTTTAGATCCAGGATGGTTTTGCTCAGTTCCATCATTTGTTTGTTTGTGTTTTCCTGTAATTCTTTAAGAGATTTTTGTGTTTCCTCTTTCATGACTTCTGCCTCTTGACTCAAGTTCTCCTGCATTTCTTTAAGTTTGTGTGTGTGTGTGTGTGTGTGTGTGTTTCTTCTTTATTGGTTTCTATCTCTTGAGCCTTATTCTCCTGCATTTCTTTAAGTGATTTTTGTCTTTCCATTATACGGGTTTCTAGCTTATTCATGTTCCCCTGTATTTCTTTAAGAGATTCATTTATGTCCTTTTTTGTGTTCTTCTAGCAGCATTATGACCAGTGATTTTAAATCCAAATCTTGTTTCTCTGGTGTGTTGGCATAACCAGGACTTGCTGATGTTGGAGAGTTTGGTTCAGATGCTGCCATATTGCCTAGATATCTGTTAGTAGCATTCCTGCATTTTCCCTTTGCCATCTTGTTCTCTGGAGTTAGTTGGTCTTGTCTCTGGCTGGTGTTTGGGCCTCCTGAGGGGCTCTGGGGCTATTTCTGCAACACTGTATGGCTGGGTTTCCCCTGTAGAGATTGCTGATGTGCTGTCCTCCTCTTGGGTGCCCTTGCAGCCTTAGTGTGCTTTGCCCCAGATTGTG